>NW_027459381.1:300000-385432 GCF_050624435.1 Tenrec ecaudatus | reverse complement strand
AGCAGCCCGTTTTGCCACCAGGGCTCCTTCCTCTCAAATTCTGGATCCAGTCCCTCCGAATATCCTGCCCTGCCCTTGTCTAGGCTTCTTAAATGCGTTCCACGCTGCTTATGTTAGTCTGGGTGCATTCGAGAAACAAATCCACAGAAACACGTATGTATAAGAGAGTTGTATATAAAGGGTGAGTGCACATCAAGAAAACATGCTCACATGTGCTTATGCACCCGCTTTGTCTTCAGCGATCATGTTGGTGTAGGCTGGTGTGCTTTTTCCATGTGGACTTTGTTGTTTCTTAGCTACATGGCCCCCTGTTTATCTTCCAGCCTTTAAGACCCCAGACGCTATATGCTTTGATAGCCGGGCACCATGGTGCTTAACTACTACACCACCAGGGTTCATTAGCATGTGACTTATCTCCTGTCATTCACACTAGATGCTCAAAATAGCAGGAGACCAGGTTTCTCCTTTGTGGCCACACCAGGTACTGACAGAACCAAGAACAGAGACACAGTTATATATCTTGACTATCATTTGCATATTATATGCCAGGAATCCCTAGGAAGTGTCTTGGAATTGTTCTACTCTGGTTCAAATTTCACACACCCTCCCAGTTTCCATACTGACTCTGCCAAACCCCTAGTAACTGATTTGCACCTCCTATCAACTTGGAGAAAACACCCTAGGCCAGATATAGAAGTGGACATACTTGGTACCCAGAAAACACAACGCTCAACTCTGTAGTGGTTCTGCAAGAGAAGGATATGGTAGTTGACCCCCCAAAAGAGTTACAAACTTGGAAACCCTACGGGTATTTGTATAGGGTCGCTATGTGTTCCAATTGAGATGATTGTCATAGGTTGGTTTTGGTTCAACCCGTCTTACTGAGGAGACTCCTTCTTTACACGCGATCAGTTACTTTAGAGGAAAAAGGCATGCCTGTCCCAGAACAATCCAAGGACTGGTAAAGGCAACACCCACAAAGACACTCCCTCTGCCTGCCTAACTCTAAAATGCTGCCCATAAAACACTCTGCCTGGTAATATCTGGGCAGCACACTGGGGAGGTGCAGCAAATGTGTGTTGAATGTATGAGGCCATTTCATAGTTTGGTTGCACGATCAGGGTGTCTGTCATAAAGCCCATCTCTTTGACTCCACCTCTCAGCAGAGATGAACACAAGCTTCCCGTTTTTTTCTCG
Source organism: Tenrec ecaudatus (assembly GCF_050624435.1). NCBI lineage: Eukaryota > Metazoa > Chordata > Mammalia > Afrosoricida > Tenrecidae > Tenrec > Tenrec ecaudatus. The sequence goes on along the minus strand of NW_027459381.1, from coordinate 384,235 downwards.
GCAATGTCCTTGTCAAATAAAAGTTCCTTGTAGATCAGTAACTTGCCACAGAGCAAAAGATATGGGAAGAGGCTCATCTTTCTCCTGGCTATGAAATAGAATGGCAAGCCCCTCCCTTCAACACACACACACACGCACGCACACACACACACGCGTACACGCACACCCCTGCCTTACAACTACATTCGGTTGATTAGCAAACAAAGCTCTACAACCCAACTATGTGTTTTTCTTCTCCAGAGGAATGACGGACTTATATACCCTGCATTGTCTTTTTTTAATGGAATTGCCCCAGTTCTCCTCACCTTTCCTTAGATAGTGCAGTGAACTATTAGATGACTGCAGGTATTGAAAACTAGTATTGATTTCCGGTTTGTGTCACCTTTGGCTTTTAGCACCCTCCACTTCTCTAGTAAGCTTTCCATTGCTTTGGGGAAATTTTCTCTCTCTGAATTTATTATGTGAGGGTGGTAGTGTAATAATCAATGTGCCTATGGAGGACTATCCTTCATGACCTAAACTCATTAAGGGGCAGTGCCTGATGGAGCATCAGGTTGGAGGAAGGCCTATTAACAACCTGCATTATACAGATGACACAATTTTGCTGAAAATGAGAAGGACTTGATTCACTTGCTGATGAAGATGAAGGATTGATTAAAGCCTTCAGTTTGGATTATGACTCAATGTAAAGAAAGCCCAGACCCTCACAACTGGACCTATTGATAACATCATGATCAATGGCGGAAAGATCGAAATTGTCAAGGATTTTGTCTTGCTTGAATCCACAATCAATTCTCATGGAAGCAGCAGAGAAGAGAACAAATGACACATTTCACTAGTCAAATCTGCTACACGAGACCTCTTTAAAGTGTTGAAAAGCAAGAGATTACTTTGAGGACTGGGGCGGGTTGACCCAGGCCATGGTATTTTCAACTGTCTCATATTCATGTGAAAGTTGAACACTGAATAAGGAAGACCAAAGAAGAATAGATATATTTGATTAGTAGTGATGTAAAAGAGTAATGAATGAACCATGGACTGCCAAAAGAACAAACCCATCTAACTTGGATGAAGTACAGCCAGAATGTTCCTCAGGGCAAGGATAATGAGACTTCGCCTTAACATTGACATGTTGTCCGGAGAGATCAGTCCCTGGAGCAGGACATCGTGTTCTGGAAAGTAGAGGGGCAATGAAAAAGAGGAAAGCCCTCAACAAATGGGATTGACACAGTGGCTGCAACAATGGGCTCAAACTTAAGAACAACTGTGAGAATGGTACAGGACCGGGCAGTGTATGATTATGTTGTATGTATGGTCACAATGAATCCAAACCCTCACTATGACACTGAACAACAACAACAACAACAACCTGACTGAATCCTCTAGGAGGACTCTTGAATGTGAGAAAAATGGAACGAAGCCAGAGGAAGGATTGGAGGATGTCTTAAGTTTCTGTCTTAATCTCCTTAACCAAAAATTACCCAACAAGTCAGTAGCCTTAAAACACTTTTCCCCCTGCTTTGGAGCTTACAGGTTCAAATTTGGGGTGCGACTCTAGGTCAGGGTCCTTCTTTGTGGATACCAGAAAGTTCCTTGGCATTCCTCGCTATCTTTCTCCCCGTACTGTGTGTTACTGGGTCTATCCTGGCCTTTAACTCAGAAGTGTTTAGGTTTAGGCTCAAGCCTATTCTCATATGGCCTCATTTTTTTAAACATTTTATTAGGGACTCATACAACTCTTATCACAATCCATACATATACATATATCAATTGTATAAAGCACATCTGTACATTCTTTGCCTTAATCATTTTCTTTTTTTTTACATTTTATTAGGGGCTCATACAACTCTTATCACAATCCATACATATACATACATCAATTATATAAAGCACATCCGCACATTCCCTGCCCCAATCATTCTCAAAGCATTTGCTCTCCACTTATGCACTTTGCATCAGGTCCTCTTTTTTTTTTCCACTCCCTCCCCGCTCCCCCCTCCCTCATGTACCCTTGGTAATTTATACATTGTTATTTTGTCATATCTTGCTCTATCCCGAGTCTCCCTTCCCCCCCTTCTCTGCTGTCCATCTCCTAGGGAGGAGGTCACATGTGGATCCTCGTAATCAGTTCCCCCTTTCCAACCCACTCACCCTCCACTCTCCCAGCATCGCCCCTCACACCTTTGGTCCTGAAGGTATCATCCACCCTGGATTCCCTGTGCCTCCAGGCCCCATATGCACCAGTGTACAACCTCTGCCCTATCCAGCCCTGCAAGGTAGAATTTGGATCATGGTAGTTGGCGGGAGGAAGCATACAGGATCTGGGGGAAAGCTGTGTTCTTCATCGGTACTACCTCGCACCCTGACTGACCCATCTCCTCTTCTAAACCCCTCTATGAAGGGATCTCCAGTGGCCATACGGCCTCATTTATATTACAAAAGAACTCCCTTCTTTTCAAACAGGATCATGTCCACCAAGGTTCAAATTTCTCACATATTTTGAGGGGGCTACAGATCAATCCATAATGGTTCTTTTGGGTAGCTGTAACAACTGGCTACCAATCGAGTGACTTAAATAGCAGGCATTTGTTCTCTCACTTTTCTGAAGGACAAAGGGTTAAAATTAAGGTGTGGGCAAGATTCATTCCTTCTGAGAGCTCTGAAGGAGAATCAAAGTAGCCTCTCTCTGCTTCTGGTCACTGCTGCTAATCCTTGATATTTCTTGGCTTATAGATGCACTGATCCAATCTCTGCCAGTGTCTTCACACGGGGTCTCTGTGTGCCCACTCCCCTTCTTATAAGAACACACCAATCAGTGCATGTAGTATCCATCTGAAATCTAAACCCAGAAAGATGGAGCTCTTGAAATACTTATCTAAGCACATCTGCCAAGACCTCCTCTCCAAGTAAGGCCATAGCCTCAGGTCCCATGTGAACATGAATGGGTGTGTGTGAATGTGATTTAATGTACTACAGAGGGCACGCTTTGGCCTCAGGAGGAGTGTTTCGCCATTACCTGCTTCACAGCCCTGAGATTGCCCAGGCATTTGCCACATTTTCTTGTCTTCCCAACATTTATCCACCATTAGGCCTTTTTCCCTAAGTTAGTCAAGCATCAGTTTCTGTCACTTGTGATCATGACCCTCCCTCCCGCCCAGGTCACAAATTTAAAGTGACACAGGCAGTTTCTTTAATGGGCACTATGTTATCCTGACTAGCAAGCATTGCTAAGGAGGGAGGATGAATCAGGGAGAACCCGCTTGCTTCATCTAGCTTCGGGGCAGTCCACAGAGGATTGATCCCTGAGCCACTAACGAATTTTGCAACTGTCACAGAACAATGCAAATAAGTAAGATCCACATCTGCTGAACACCATCATGAGGTCAAACTGTGTGTAAATAAATGCCTGTTTCAAAGAGTGAGTAAATCCTATGGTAAGGAGTGACAGGGCTTTGTTGGCATAAACCCAGCAAGGCATTATGGGTCGGATATTAATGAACTCATGCTCCTGGGCCTCACAGAGCCCCAGCACAACTGCTTCAGCTTGTTGACAAACTGAACTCAGGGTACCCGGAGAGAGCACTACCATTTTGATGAACAAGATTGGTTGGGGATGATGCTTCCTAACTTGCATTTTAATATAAATTTGATGATTCATCTGAGCAATGTGGAAAGAGCATTCAGATAAAAGAGAGGGACAAACATCAAGTGACCAGAGGATGAAACTTCTTTCTAATCTGTGCCCACTGGAATTGCTTCTTGGGAAGGTATTTTTTGGGGGTGTGGGGTTGTTCCCCTACCCTGCTCCAAGCCTTCCTCCTCATGCCCACCCCCACCCCAGCATACATCCTACTGGGAGAATGTCTCTGAATAATGAAGTTTTAATAAATGAAGCTTTAATGAGCCTGATAGTCTGCCTAAGACCCCTTCAAACTGTAGTCTTTCATTTGTATTCTTCCATCCTTTCTGAAGAAATGAACCTGATGGCAGGTAGTATGTTTCCTTTCCAGGATGAGCTGATAGAGCCTCTCGCTGCTGCAGTGGGAGGTGAAACATTAAAAGGCCCTCTGTGGCCATGAGACATGCCCACTCTCCAAGAGACACTGGGCAGGTTTTCTGAAGCTCCTCAGAATTGACTAGTGGCCCTGGTCCACCCATCTCAACCAACCCAGTCTTCATTTGCACTGCATGCCCTCTCTGAGCTCCAACTGCATGCTTCATTTGAGGATGACAAAGCCTCTATTGTCTGAGAAGATGCGCAGACATATGAACTAATCAATGCTCCCCCTGTCCCCGGGGAGTGTGAAATTCTCCCATCATGACCCACCAGCTTCCCTGGAAATTCCTGTCTTAACTCAGGCACTTAATATCAATGGTGTCTCTGCTTCCTTTCTTCTTGCACACCCCCCAGGCATTAACTGTCATCCTTCCTCTCCCTAAAATATACTTTGAATCTATTCACTTCATGCCATCCCTACTGCCCCAAGGTGTGTCTTGCATTGACTATGAAACTAGATTCTGTATCCATTTTCCAGGGCTGTCAAAACAAAGCATCGTAAATCAGGTGGCTTTTAAGAACAGTCCACCACCTGTCTATCAGTTCGTGGTGCAGTGGTAGCTAGAGTGCTGCTGTGAAATTGGAAGCTGTGCCACCGATATGACAAACCCCAGAAGGGTCAGCAATGATGGGCAGGCTTCAGTGGAACCTCGAGCCCTGTGGTGCTCAACCTTCCTTTAATACAATTCCTCATGTTGTGGTGACCCCCAACCATAAAATCATTTTCCTTGCTACTTCATAACTTTAATGTTGCTACTGCCATGAATCGGGTGACTCATGTTAAAAGGTCGCTGGACCCCAAAAGGGGTCACAACCCACAGATTGAGAACCACTGCTCTAGCCTAAGGCAGACTAGGAAGAAAGACCTGGTGATCTACTTCCAAATATTAACAAATGAAAGCCTATGGGTCAGAAAAAAATATGGTCCTATAGAGTGCTGGAAGATGAGCCACTGACCTGCAAACAACAGCTACAAAAATAGACTCAAACACACCAACAAAGGCCTGCTGAACTCCAAAGCCCTAACAAACCCACTGCCCTCAAGTCCATGACAACTCATAGCGGCCCTATAGGACAGGGGCGAACTGTGTATTAGTCTGGGTATGCTAGAGGAAAATCGAGGGAGACTCATGTGTATGAGAGAGAGTTGGTGGTTTTTAAAAATCATTTCCCTATTATTTAATCATTATATTAGGGATTTATACAACTCTTATCACAATCCATCCATCCATCCATTATAAAGCACATTTATACATTCATTGCCCTCATCATTGTCAAAACATTTGCTCTCCACATAAGCCCCTGGCACCTGCTCCTCATTTTTCTCCTCCCTCCCCACTCCCCCCTCCTTATGAACCCTTGATAATTTTATTGGGGGCTCATACAACTCTTATCACAGTCATTCCATCCATCCATCCATCCATCCATCCACCCATTGTGTGTCAAGTACATTTGTACATGTGTTGCCCTCATCCTTCTCAAAACATTTGCTTTCTACTTGAGCCCTTCGTATCAGCTCCTCATTTCCCCACTTCCATCCTCCTCCCCCTCCCTCATAAATCCTTGGTAATATATAAATTATTTTGTCATATCTTACACGTCAAACATCTCACTTCCCCCACTTTTCTGTTGTCCGTCCCCCAGGGCAGAGATTTTATGTAGATCCTTGTAATCGATTCACCCTTTCTACCCCACCTTCCCTCCACCCTCCTGGTATTGCCACTCTCACCACTGGTCCTGAAGGGATCATCTGTCATGGATTCCCTGTGTTTCCAGCTCCTTTCTGTACCAGAGTACATGTTCTGGTCTAATTCTACCTTATAAATCCAGAGAGAGAGTTTTATATCAAACAGTAATTGTACATTAAGCAAACGTCCCAGCCCAGTGCACATCAAATCCATAAGTCTGGTATTAGCCCATATGTCTGATACCAATCTATAAATTCCTTTTCAGACCCATAAAACATGTGCAGTGATGCTGAATGCAGGATAATCACAGGCCAATGGGTGGAAAGTCTTGTGGATCCAGTGGCATTGTAAGCATCTCAGTGCTGGCTGCGATCTCTCTGAGGCTTCTTTGGCTTCAGAGGTCTGGTCGCATCCATTTGGCTTGCCTTCTGCAATGTCTCCCAAGGAGTAGCAGAGAGAGAGAGAAAGAGAGAGAGAGAGAGAGAGAGAGAGAGAGAGGTGTCTTCCACCTCCAAGGAGGAAGTACCAGATTTCTCAGAGTTCTCAGAAGGAGGCTATGCCCACATAAAAATCTCACTGACTATCTCCAGATTGGCAGCCTAAACTCCACGCCTACACTCCTAATCCTTAACTTGACACAAGATTAGGTGACTACCACAGGCTCCTAATCCATAACAAGCCCATTTATTTTTTCCCTGCATACCGACACCAATCCAATACCCAAAGCTTTACACAATGGGTGGAGATCTACTTCTAAAACATGAATATAGAAAAATCGCTTTTGCTTGAAGGCTCTCAAGGAAATGCTCACTGAAAACTCCATTCCTATTATCTCACCTCCCCCAAATTAGTCTTCTTCTGGGCTTTCAGTCACACCAAGATCTCTCCTGCCCCAAGGCCTTTACATGCACTGTCACCTCTTCTAAGCCCTGAAGTGCCAAGTTCAAAGTTCCAGTTAATCTCCCTGATCCTGAATTTTAAGAACTGTGTGTGTGGGAGGGAAAGGGTTGGGCTGTTTGTTGAACTGCTGGGTTTTGGAGCCATTTGTCATGCAACCTCATTTTGTCAATGACTGGTTAATTAATGCAGCATTCATTTGCCCTTCTTCCACTCACAGCACATGGCTTGTATCTTTGGGATCACTCTTCCACCATGCTCCATCTCCATGCTTCTGCTGGCATTGACCCAATCTGCCAGCTCCAGGCCTGGCTAGTCAGGGCATGACTTTCCTCTGTCCAAAGGGACTGGGTCAGACTCAGTATGAGACTCATGCTAGGTTAATGATATCTAACCCTAAAAAATGCCCCAGAAACAATTTCCTCATTGCCAATGAGTCCATTTTGAATCATAGAAGGTCCCTGTGGGGTTTCTCAGACTGTAAATATTTATGTGAGCAGAAAGTTCCATCTTTTTCCCTATGAGGTAGCTGGTAGGGTAGCACTGCCAACCTTGCAGTTAGCAATCCAATGCTTACCTGATAGTACCACCAATGATTAGAAAGGAAAAGAGCCTCTCTCTAATAGAATTCCTGAGCTTCTAGATAAAACTACAGCTGTCATCAGGAAGCCTGCGTGAAACTCAAAAGGAAACAGCTCTGAAAGGAAAAGGTTCAAACTCTGATGGTATCAACTGAGTGCCAGAACCCAGCTATTCCTGATGCTCTGTCTCCAGACTTACAAATTCCATAAACCTACCCATTAATTCCTTCTCCTGCTCCTTCCCTTCTCACGCCCCAAGGTACTTTGACTTAGCTTTGAAGGCACTCACAACTTCACGGGTTCTGCCTTGCACAGGTGTCTGCTTGCTTCCAGTTCAGTCCTGACATTGTCCCTATCTTTAGCCATGTTAGGCTTGCGTCCTAGAGCTTTCCTTTGCTTGTCTCCCTATTGCTCTTGTCCTATGAAGTCTGTGGCTTTATCTTTAAGTCTAAGTCCTGCCCTTTCGCTTTCGTAGAAATCTGTCTCTGTATCTTGGCTCATGGCAGGTTGTGTCCTTCAAAGATGACTGTCCTAATGTTGCACATCGCACATTCTCTTGTTACAAGATGAGTTTGTGTTCATTTTTCCAGAAACAGGGCCTGCTTTCCCTCTTCCTTGCACCTTGGCAGGCCTTTGACTATGGCAGAAGTGTTGCTCTGTGACTTCCACCTGGTCGTATTGGGTTGTTCACCATTGGGACCCTGTCAGGATGTTGCAAGGAAGACCAAGCCAAATGAAAATGTCACATATAGGGTTCTTCTTGAGCTCCAACCAATAGAAGTATCAGTCGTGTGAGGGAGTGAGTCTTAAGAGAGCTGCAGCCTCTGTCCTTTGAGCTACCCCAGCTAATGCTTGATGAAGCCAAAACTAGTGTCCTCACTGAGCTCTGCCCAGATTGCAGATTTGTGAGCAAAATTGATATCATCATTACTTTAAGATGTTATTTGTGGGGATACTTTCTGTTAGCAGCAGATTATCAGAATACTGCCTAATCAGACTGCATTGCCAGTTTTACTCTCTCTCTCTCCATATATATAGATATCCTCCACTCATCTGTCAGTTGGTTGTACTATAATGGTTTGTGTATTGTTATGGTGCTGGAAGCTCTGTTCCCAGAATTTCAAATACCAGCAGGATTGCCCATGGTGGACAGGTTTCAGTGAAGCTTCTAGACTAAGACAGACAAGGAAGAGGGGCCTGCTAGTCCACTTCCAAAAATTACTGAAAGAAAACCTTATGGATCACAAGAGAACACTGACTGACTAATGTGTTTTGGACACACTATCAGTGGACAATTGCTAGAGGAAGACATCATATTTGATGAAATAGAGGGACATGGAAGATCCTTATTGAGGCAGATTGACCTAATCGCTGCAACAATGGACTTCAACATCCAGGAATGTGTGACAATGGTGCAAGATCAGACAGCACTCCATTCCATTTCATATAAGGTCTCCATGGATCACAGTAGACTTGATGGCACTCTCTATATGTTTGTCTTCAGTGACTTCCCAGAGGGCTGCTCTGCCTGGCAGCCTCTATTCTTCATGCTTCCAAATGGGGAGCACAACAGGTCCATAGTCACTGATATTCCCCTCAATCCCCAGGTCAAGTAAGGAGGCATGAAACTAACTATGTTGTTCTCTTTGCCTTGTCTCTCTTCCTTTTCCCCTCCTCCAACAGGGCTAGAGGGGGTAAATACTTACCTTGCAGTCTAGAAGAGAATTTCTTCCACACCAAAATCTTCTCCTTCCTCAAAAGGCACATACATGCTTTTCGCCTTGTTTTGAATTAAAATGGCAGATGGGATGGTAGGAAAGAAAATGAACTAGTCTAACAGAATGGCCAAACAGATTTACCTTCCACATAAGAATGTAAATAACTCCTCAATCTTGTTATAGAGTCATGATATGATGAGCTCCATCAAAGCAGAGTAGAACACCACGGAGGTCAGACCAGAAAGACCATATTGAGTTGATTTTGTATGAGAGATTCTAGTTGCTAATTATACTTTTCATAACAGACAGATGGCAGGTATAGAAGCCCAGACTTAAAATGTCTTTATCTAATTGCCTGCCTTATATTTGCAATATGGTCCTCAAAGGGAATACTTTCTTTACCTTAAATTCCATTTCTTTTTCCCCTTTTTTATGTAATTTTATTGAAGTATCATTGATGTACAATAAACCATAGTGTGTTTTGCTCTTTGAGGTTTTTAAAAAGAATCATTTTATTGGGGGCTCCTACAACTCTTATCACAATCTATACATACATCCACTGCGTACATTTGTTGCCATCATCATTCTCAAAACATTTGCTTTCTACTTGAGCCCTTGGTAGTAGCTCCTCATTTCCCCTCCTTCCCCCTTCCCCTCCCTCATGGACCCTTGATAATTTATAAATTATTATTCTGTCCTATCTTACACTGTCCGACATCTACCTTCACCCACTTTTTTGTTGTCCCTCCCTCATGGAGGAGGTTATATGTAGATCCTTGTAATCAGATCCCTCTTTCTACCCCACCTTTCCTCCATCCTCCTGTTATTGCTACTCTCAGCACTGGTCCTAAAGGGTTCATCTGTCCTGGTTTCCCTGTGTTTCCAGTTCCTATATGGACCAGTGTATATTCTCTGGTCTAGCCAGGTTTGTAAGGTAGAATTGGGATCATGATAGTGGGCGCGGTAGCATTTAGGAATGAGAGGAAAGTTATATGTTTCATCGTTGCTACACTGCATCCTGACTGGCTCATCTCCTCCCAGCGACCCTTCTGTAAGGGGTTGTCCAGTTGCCTACAGATAGATCTTGGATCCCCTAACTGTACCCCCCCTCATTCACAATGATATGATTTTTTTGTTCTTTGATGCCTGATACCTGATCCCTTCTACATCTTGTGATCACACAGGCTGGTGTGCTTCTTTCATGTGCGCTTTATTGCTTCTGAGTTAGATGGCCACTTGTGAACCTTCTAGTCTTTAAAACCCTAGACTCTTTATCTTTTGATAGCTAGGCTCCATAAGCTTTCTTCACCACATTTGTTTATACACCCACTTTTTGTCTTGAGTGATTGTGTCGGGAAGGTGACCATCATGGAATACCAGTTCCTTAAATTCCATATCTATAGGCTTAAGTCTTACCCACAGGAAACCTATTTTTATTTTATCCCTGGAACAAAATCTTGCAATAATTTTCTCTTTTTGGGCAAGTCCATCCTCAATCACTTATCCTTTAACATTTACAAGAATTTATCTGTAACCAACCCCATTTACATAGTCTCATTCATGCTATTTCCACAATAATTGCTAATAACCCTATTTTTTAGAATCGGCAGAAAGCATCAGCATCAATATCCCATTGCCACTGGGTTGATTTCAACTCAGTGGTACCCTATAGGACAGAATAGTATTGCCTCATAGGTTTCCAAGGCTGAAAAAAAATCTCTTTATTGTGAGTTGGGTGAAGGTTTACAGAATACATCTGTTTTCCATTTGACAGTTCACACATATTTTGCTTCATGATATTGACTGCAATCTGCTCAACGTAATATCACTTATCGCACTTCCTCCTTGTATTTCCTGTTTCCATTCCCCCTTCTTTCCTGACCCTTCTGAACTTTATCTTTGAATAAATTATATCCTTTTGATTCAAAGAGTTGATTAGTGTTACTTTTTACCTTATAGATCTACCTATTGTTTGGCTGAAGATTGAGCCAAGGGAGTGAGTTCAGTTCCAGATCTGAAGGTGCCGAAGGACAACAGTCTTGTGGGTTCCAAGAATCTCTCTCTGAGCAATACCACTGAACATTTAAAATAAGTTTAAACTTTGTTGCACATATTTCTCCTATTCTATCCCAAAATTCCAAAGCAAACTCATTATCATTGTGTTGAAGCTGACTCATAGAGACCCTACAAGATAGAATAGAACTTCACCCTTTGATTTTCCAAGGCTTATATCTTTACCAGACAGAGCAGACAAACTCCTATTTCTGACATGGACCAACTGATAGGTTAGAACCACTTTCCTTGTGGTTAGGAGATCAATGAGGAGTCCACTCTGCCATTAGAGCTCGTTAAGAATGCGATCCAGCATCCCCTAATGCTATCCCTCTCAGATCAGTTGGTAGTGGTAATCAATGTAAATCTTAAGGGGGTCAGACTGCCACATCGTAACTCTTCCTTGGGGAAGATGGTGGGTTTGAACTGCTGATTGATTAGCCCTTAACTGCTTAATTACTGCCTCACCAGGGTTCTCCTTAACATCAAAACAGTGGACACTTATTGGTTTATCTTACTGGTCTCTGTTCCCTAAAAATTGCACTTCATCCATAGGGTTTTCTTCCTCAACACACAGCTGCTAGTGTTTTTGGTTTGTTTTTCCACATGACTTCACCTTCCTGGTCAAAGCTGATTTGTCCAGGGCTAAACACACAATGAAAACATAGCCATATTTGCACACTACAAAATTTGAAGTGAGACAGCAAGCTATTTGTTGAGTTTTTTGAATGACTGAAGTCTATAAGGAAGTGTTATGATACAGGAAACAGTGAGTTTTGATGTCCAGGATCTGTGCTGGGGACCCAGTTGGCACTCCGAATGACTATTCAAAGTGATGGTATGAATTCTCCTCTTCCATGACCTACACATATAATAGCTATAACCACTAAGTCCATGATTTGACAAATGTCTTGTGTGATTGATTTTGGGTTCCCCATAGGATTAGATCCTGAGACAAAGGTTTTAATTAAGCCATTTTCTGGGGAGATATCAATAAGGAAATGGGAAATAGAAAAGAGAAAGAAGGCAGCCAATGAAAAGTACATTATCAAACAATTTAAAATTGTGAGCAACTGGAGGTTAATCTTACTGGAGACACTGTAGAAAATCCACTAGTTATTCTGCCCAGAATGTGAGGGAGTGTGGCTATTTGTCCAACAACTCCTATGGGTCATTGGTTAAGGGTTACTCCAGGAAGCAAGAATTAACTCCACAACCTCCTAAGCCATGCATGCTCAGGTACAGTGGTCTACAGAAACTAGAGAAAGCAAGAAGAGAGGTGTGCTGGCCATTCGGAATTAGGCTAGCATGCCAAGTTGTCAGACATGTCAGGTTCTTGAACTATCATAACTTGAAAGTCATCATGATCCTGTGAGATATACCACTGGTATTTCAAACACAAGCATAGTTACCCGTGGTGGAAAATTTTCAGAAAAGCTTACAAGCTAAATAGACTAGAAAGAATAACCTGCCAATCTACATCTGAAAAAAATAGTGGTGTTTGTGGAGCACATTGATAGCAGTGGAATATTGTTTCATATAGTGCAGGATGATGAACCCCTCAAGTTGGAAGACACTCAAAATATAATTGGGGAAGAGCTGTCTCCTCAAAGTAGAGTTGACCTTAGTGATATAAAGTTTTCAGGACCTATATTTGTTGATGTGGCAATGACTCAAAATGAGAAGAAACAGCAGTACTGCAATAATCACTAACAAGAAGATGGGATGCATGAAATATGGATCTAGAAAAATTGGAAGCCATGAAAAAATGGAACACATAAAGATCAAACACTCTAGGTGTTATTGAACTGAAATAGACTGGTATTGGCCATTTTGAATGTCACAATAATATGGTTTACATACCAGAGTAACAAATTTGAAAGGAATGGATGACTTTCATGTTAAAAATGAGAATGTTTCAACATCGATTCCAATGTTCACCATTGTTAGGTGTAGGATATATTACACCTACAAGGATGAATAATTAATAAAGTTATTATTCAAATTTACACACCAACCACTAATGCTAACAATAAAGCCATTGAGGATTTTTACCAACCTTTTCAGTCTGAAATTGATGAAACATGCAATCAAGATTACTGATGACTTGAATGCAAAAATTGGAAACTAAGGAGGAGGATCACTAGTTAGAAAATATGGCCATGGGGATGGAAGCCACATGGGAGATCTCATGATAGAATTTTCCAATAAGGATGGCTTATTGATTGAAGATTTATTTTTCAGGGATGTAAACAGTAACCATAGACATGGATCATGTATATTCGATAGAAATACACACGAATTAAATCAACTATATCTGTTGAAATAAACTACTATACATACTCGAGTATAACCCAAGGCAACTAATTTTATCCCCCAAAGCTGGGGTGCTTTTTCAGCATTAAAAATGTGCTGAAAAAACCTCGGCTTACACTCAAGTATTTACGGTATAAAGAAGTTCAATATCATCAGTCACGAGACTGGAGACGAACTGTGGAACAAACCATCAATGGCAAATTCAACTGGAATTCCAACAAAATTAAAACAAGTCCCCAAGAGTCAAAGTATGAATTTGAGTATATCTCATCTAAATTAGAGGATACTTCAAGAAGAAAGTTGACACATTGAACACAAATCACCTGAGATGATACGAGTTCTGCAATAATATCAAGAACATCATAAATAAAGAAATTCAAAGATAATTAAAAAGATAGAAACTAAAGAAAAGACAAAACGGATGTCACCTTGAATGTGGAGTAGCTGAAGCCAATGAAAGAAATGATGAAGTATGAAAAAGAGAGAGAGAAATATAGAAATAATTGATGAAGTAAAGACGCTGAATAAAGAAGCTGAACATAAAATTTCAAAGGGGAATTAAAAAAGATGGAATAAAGAATTATATGAAAAGGTGCAAAGACCTGGAATTAGGACAGCAAAAATGAAAAGCATGTGCATTTCACTAGCTGAAAAAATTGAAGAGAAATTCAAAATACAGAATTACACAGATAGCATCAAAAGAAGATGAAAGGGATTCACTGACCACATGAAGCCCAGGCTCCACAGCGCTGAGTCCAGAAGACCAAGATAGCATAGGGTTCTCACTGCAGATTGCTCTGAAAGTGCTCACAGTAGTAGGCCCTGGATCAACTGGGGAAAATGTAGAACTCAAAATAAGAAGACTAACCTTAGGATATGATAGGCACTAGTGGAATTCCCATTTGACACCTGACCTCACCTCCATGGCTCAACTTTCAGCCCCCAAATAGGAGACCTATACTGTCAACGATGTACAATTCAGAGCCCAGCATTTGTCAGGGAGTTACTCAGAAGGCAGGAAGGCATGGGAACGAAAGACCAATGGAAACGGCAAACAAAGGGAGGGAATAGGAAAAGTAGTATTGCATTGTAGGTATTGCAATCAATATCATAAAACATTGCATGAATTGCAAAGAAAATCAATTTACTCTGTAGATTTTCCCTCACATCACAATCAAAACAGTGTAAAAAGAAAATAAGTCATATGACCGAGTACACTGGTAGATCTTGCTGAAGACCAATTTCCAGTGTTAAAAGATGTCACTTTGAGGAATAAGGCACAGCTGAGCCCTCGTGGTATAGTGGTTACAAACATAATGCGTCAGAACCAACCAAGTTGGGTTGCTCAACACAAGATCAGCAGTTCTGCTCCCATACAAAGTTCCAGTATTGGAAACCCACAGGGATATCTCTCCCCTGTCCTATAGAGTTGCTAAGGGTTGGAATCAACTTGATGGCAGTGAACTGGATGTAAACCAGGCTGACTAGAGACACAAATCAAGTGACACTCATATATGTGCAATAAATAGTTTTTAATCAAGAAATCATTATAGTATTTCTATTTCAAGGAAATATCCCAGGCCAGTCCAACTCAAGTCCATAAGTCCAACACTAGCCCATAAGTTCCTTTCCAACTTACGCAGTTACATGCAATGATGCAGAATGCAGGGATGTCAAAGGCCAGTGATTGCAATGTCGTGTGGACCCAAGGTCGATGGAAGCATGGCAAGACTCTGGCAGCTCTCAACGTGGGCAGGAAGCAGTCAGGTGAATGCAAAAAGAAGGGGAGGTTCCCAGGGCCCTCCTTATGAGAAGGCCATGGTCACAAAGAGGCACCATCAGGCTATGGTGTGATTGACAGATTGGATACCAACCTTACACTTTTACATATCTTCAAACTGACATAAAATTATATAACTATCATACTATGGCATTTTCAATCACCTCATATGTACTTGAAAATGGACAATAATTATGAAAGGTAAAATAAAAGTTGATGTCTTTGAATTATGATGCTGGTGAAGAATATTGAATATTCCATGGACTTTCAGAAGAAGGAACAAATCTTTCTTGGCGGAAGTAGAGCCAGAATGCTTCCTAGACGTGAGAATGGCAAGACTTCATATCACATCCTTTGGACATCTTAACAGCTGAGCATAGTCCCTAGAGAAGGATATCATACTTGGTAAAGTGGAGTGGTGAAAAAAAGAAGGTCCTCAATGGGATGAATTGGCATACTGGCTGCAAAAATGGTCTCCAACATTAACTGTGAGGAAACAGGCTGTGGGTGCTATGAGTTAGAGCCAAATTAACAGTGTCTAACAATGACAACTCCCCTCCCGCGCCCCATCTGTCAATTTGCTGCACTGTGGTAGCTTGTGCTTTGCTGTGATGCTGGGAGTTAGTCCACTAGTACTTCAAATACCAGGCAGGATCACCCACGGTGAACAGATTTCAACACAGCTTCCAGACTAAGAACTGACAGGACGACAAAACAATCAGTCCACTTCTGAGGGATTCACCATTGAAAACTTTATGCATAGCAGTAAAATATTGTCTGATATAATGCCAGAAAATGAGTCCCTCAGATTGCAAAACAATCAAAATATCACCGAGAAAGAGAGCTTCCTCAAAGTAGAGTCCACCTTAATGATAACTCAAAACCTCACAACAGGAGCTGTAGATAACATCATAATAAATGGAGAAAATATTGAAGTTATCAAGGATTTCGTCTTGCTTAGATTCACAGCTAATGCTCATGGAAACAACAATCAAAAAACCAAATAACATATTGCATTAGGCAAATCTACTGCACATAACCACTTTAAAGTACTGAAGATCAAGAATTTCACTTAGGATTAAGTTGCGCCTGGCCCAAGGCATGGCATTTTCCGCCACACCTTATGCATGTGAAATTTGAACATTGAATGAAAACGACTGAAGGAGAACTGGTGCATTTGAATTAAGGTACTGACAAAAAAATACTGAAAGTACCATGGGTGGAGAGAAGAACAAACAAATCTGTCTGAGAAGAAGTACAGCTAAATGTTCCTTGGCAGATAGGATGGCGAGACTTCATCTCATGTACTTTGCAGATGTTATCAGGACAGACCAGTCCCTGGAGGACATCATACACATTACAGTGGAGGGGTTGCAAAAAGAGGAAGACACCCGATCAAATGGATCGAGACAATTCCTACAACAATGGACTCAAACATAACAAAATTTTTGAGCAGGACCAGGCAATGTTTCATTCTGTTGTGTAGGCATTATTATGAGACAGAACTGACTTGAAGGCATCTAGCAACAAAGTGTACTAAAGCTTCTTCTGGCACCTTCATTTGCTAATGGATTATAATTCAAAATGAGAAAAATCATTGCAACCATTCATTAATAATCAGAACATGAAACGTGCAAAATAAGAATCTAGGAAAATTGGAAATCATAAAAAAACGGAATCTGACCTATAAAGATCAATATCCTAGGCATTGGTGAGTTGAAATAGTCCCTTTGAATCTTAAAATGATAAGAATGACTATGCTGACAATGACAAATTCAAAAGAATGTCTCTTTCATCCTCAAAAAGAGCATTTTTAGATCTATCTTGAAGTGCAATGCTGCCTGTGACAGAATAATATTTATCTTCATACACAAGGAAGGCCGGTTAATAGAACCATTATTCAAATTTTCTCACAAACCACTAAAGCCAATGAACAATTGTACCAACTTCTTTAGTCTGAAATTGACCACACATGTACTGAAAATGCATTAATAATTGCTAACAATTGGAATGCACACATGGAAACAAAAAGGAAGGAAGAGTAATTAGAAACTATGGCTTTGGGGATCGAAAAGAAGCTGAAGACTGCATGAAAGAATTCTGCAAGAGCAATAACTTCCTCATTGCAAACACCTTTATTCAACAACAGGAGCGGCATATATACATGTGGAAAACACAGGAATGGAATTGATTAAATCTGTGGGAAGACATGATAGAGAAGCTCAATATCATTGAGACAAAACAAGACCGGGGGCCAACTATGTAAAAGACTATCAATTACTAATATGCAAGTTCAAATCAAACCTGAAGAAAATTAAAATAAGAACGCAAAAGAGCCCAAATACAGTCTATATTATATTTGTGGTCGGCTGGGGTTTCTAGAGAAACAAACCAGTGATACTGATACATGTAGAAGAAGGAAATTTATATCAATAAAGAATTTTACATTAAGAAGTCCACACAACAAGGAACCCCAGTCCAACTCCAGCCCATAAATCAGATGCAAACTAGAGGCCCTTCCAGACTCCTGAAGCTGTTGGAGGAATAGCCCAAGAAACAGGAAAACCACAGGTTGGTGGAAGCAGAGTTGGGAGAATCCAATGTCAGCAGGCAGTTGGCAGGCCACAGACAGCTTTTAGGGTCAGCAGGTCTCATGGTGATTGCCATCCCAAGAAGGCAGACGTAGGGTCCAGGGTCATTTCATCAGGAAGAAAAAGAGTGAGCCCATTCTCCACAGTCTACTTATAGCTATGAAATAGGTCATACCCCCAAGGAGAGTGTGAGCTGCACCTTCTGAAGATCCTGGTCAAGCTAAATTGACACGAAACCTTACTATCACAATATCTCACCTGAATTTAGAGCCTATCTCAAGAATGGTTCGGACATATTGAACATTAATGATCAGCTACCAGAAGACTTGTGAAATAGCATAAAGGTCATCAATCTTTTTTTTTTTTTGTCATGTCACCTGTGGCTATTTATTTATTTATCATAAATCATTTTATTGGGGGCTCCTCAAAAAGATCATTAATAATCCAGGAAAGAAAGAAAATACTACAGTGGATATCAGAGGAGACTGGGAAACTTGCTCTTAAACCTAAAGCAGTTAAAGCAAATGGAAGAAATGATGAAATATGACCATTGTGAGGATGTCACAGGACTAGAAAGCCTTTTATTCTATTGTGCATAGGGTCACTATAAGTGACAGTGCGTGAGTTTTTGTTGATGAACAACACTGGGATATGAGCAATGTGCCCATGGCATATGCTAAACTGTCACCATGCTGGGCACAGTTGATCTTTGTGGCTTTAGAGGGTAATTATTTAGAGGGTTATGATTCCACTGAATTTTTTTCTGTGTATTCAAACTATTCCATCCTAAGATTCCACATATCTATCCAAACCAAGCTCACTGCCATTGAATCAATGCTAACTCATATCGACCCTACAGGACATGGGTAAAATTGTACCTGTGAGGTTCTGAGACTGTACCTCTTTACAGAGTAGAGTCCCATCTTTCTCCCGAAGAGCAGCCGGTGATTTCAAAATACCGACCGTGCAATTAGCAGCCCAATGTGTAACCAAGAACTATTCAGGGAAGCTAGAGGGAGAGCATGAAAAGAAATGAGTAGTTGAGGTGGTTGGATGCGCATCCATCCCTTTGTTCTACTCTCTATGACTTTTTCTGAGTTCATTCAAAATGTAAATTAAGACACAAAATAGAATTCTACCCAACCCTGCTATATGCCTAAACAGTATCCATTTTTCTCATTCTTACTACTAATAGAAGCTCAATTTTGTTTAGGGTGATAATGTACCTACTTAAATCGCTCCCTCCTAGGCTCCCTTGCAGCTATGCATAAGCATTTGACCCAGTTTGGGCCAAATATGTGTAGGTGAAAGATACTGAGTAGGACTCCCAAGAAAGTTTTTGTTGTTGTTTAAGGCAAAACACTTGTCTGGCATAACCCATTTCATTTTTGTCCTTGGCTCTTCTGCTGTCATGCTCCCTAGTCAGAATATTGAAAGATGAGAGAGTCACATAGGTTACATGAGTTTGGCAGACCAAAAAGCATGCATTCTCCTATATCCAAGATGAGTCCCTGAGCAAATACGCCAGACCTAGGCTACCTATTTCAAGACTTACTATTGTATAAGACAAACCCCTGTGTGGTGCAAAGGGTTAACACAATTCACTGCTAAGACAAAGATGCCTTGGAAGAAAAACCTGGCAATCTACATTTAAAAATTCAGCCCTTGAAAACCTCATGGGGCACAGTTCTACCCTGAATCATATGGGGTAACTGTAAATCAGAATCAATTCAGTGGCAACTGGTTTGGTATTTTTGGTGTTAATATAAGAAAAATGAAGCTTTTGTGATTAGACCACTAGTGTCGGTTTGTTTTTTCCCATGTAGCCAGATGCAATTTGGACTGATAGAGAAATAATTAAAAGAATGTAGAGTTAAGTAAGCGTAATGATTATGGAACTAATCATTTAGCAATGGGCTGCTAACCACAAGGTCAGTAGTTCAAATGCACCAGTCACTCAGGGGGAGAAAAGTGAAGCTCTCTGCTTCTGTAAAGATTTACAGTCTTGGAAGCCCTATATGGGGTTGCTATAAGTTGTAATCAACTTGATAGCATTGTATTTGTTTGAGTTTGGTGACTAGTATGTAAGCTTTGAGGGGGTAGTAATAGATACTTTGAATACTATTCTTAGCACTATAGGTATTATGTCTTTTGCAAATGGATAAACGAACAAAAGCGATATTCATTTTGTGTTTTCTGTAGTTTGCCTTATTCTTCCAAGAAGATTGCTCAAGTGTTAAGACCCAGTCTTCTCTGGCATACTTGAATAAAAGAATAACTGATAGACACAGACTTGAACCCTGGCCTGTGTGATCTTGGGTGTGTCACTGTTTTTCAATCCATTTCTCATCTGTGAACTGGGGATTACACACGTAGCCCACAGGGTTGTTTTGGAGATTCAGAGTAATGTGTGTGTCTTGGATTGAGTGCCCTTGCATACCGAGCTTATTCCTCAGGCCTGGGTGCAGGGAGTCTATTTGAGATCTGATGGCAGGGAGTGGGAATAGGAAAGCAGACGCAAGACTGAGTTAGGGGGAGAAGCAATCACAATGGGAACGGGGTGTTGAGGCTTTTAATTTAGGATACAGGGGCTTGATTCCCCCAGGACTTCTGAGCAACATGGGTTCTGTCCTAGAATTGTCTACCAGAAACAGGAGGCTGGGCTCTTCTTCGCCTGTAGTGGTGTTGAGCATTCCTCCTAGTAAGGTGACCTCTCCTACCTTCCTGGGTTTGGCTTTCCATGCCTTTGAAAAGGCTTCGAGGCAGAAGGACATGGAGAGCTGCGTGCTGCACAGTTGTGATAAGACACCATTTCAGCAGGAGCCTGCACTTACATAGAGCCGTTCGTCACTGCTATGATGGATATCAGGAGGAGCCCTGGAAGTGCAGTGGTTACAAGTTGGTTTGCTAACTTCAAGGTCAGCAGTTCAAAACTACTAGCTCCAAGGAAGAAAGATGGGGTTTTCTACTCCAATAAAGAGTTGTAGTGTTTGAAACTCGCAGGGGGCAATTGTACACTGCCCCACAGGATCGCTATGAGTCGGTATTGACTGGAAGGCAGTGAGATGGTGTCAGAGATGGGTCAAAGGAATGTGGCATGGCAACCCTAAGAATCTGCTACAGAACCATAAAGTGCCTGGGATAGATGAGTTTATTGTGCTTGACCTTTTAAAACCATCAAACGGGCAACAGTTAGAAAGACAAACATACCAAGTGTCATTGGAGATCCGGGGAAAGCAGAGAAACACTGCTAATGATGCAGGTTTGCTGCACAGCAATCTGGCAGAGCTTAGTGAAAGCCCATTGAATGGACCCTAGGACCTAGTGAGCCCCTCCTGGGCGTACAACCAAAGAAGCGCAATCACTGAGTTGACTTTCATTCCTCATGACCCTATCAAACAAAGCTGAATGGTCCCATGATGTTTTCAAGGCTTCTATTGGGAAGTAGACAGCCATGCCTTTATCCCACAGTGTGTGGAAGACGGCTTCAAACTACTGACCTTTGGGTTAGCAGCCAAGCACTTAATATCTCCCCCATCAAAGCTCTCTCCTGGATGGATAAAAACAAACAAAACCCCAGTTGATTCTTCCTCATTAGCAACCCTACAAGGCACAGTAGAATTGCTGCTATAGGTTTACAAAACTAAATTCTTACGACAGCAGACAGCCTCTCTTTGCTCCATGGAATAGCTGGTGGGTTGGAACTGCTCACCTTGGGGTTAGCAGCCCAACGCATAATTCCTGGGTATATAGGCCAAGCTATTTATCCAATTCACAGGGCCCTTGGGGCATTTTTAACAGAATGGTCACCACGCTGATACCTGCAGTAGAGAAGAGTTGGAGCCGAATTGGATGCCAATCAACAGACAACTGAAGAAGGAAAAAAAAGAAAGATGATGATTGCTCATGACCAAGTGGCACGCAGCAGCACATGCAATTGATATGCAGCATGGCAATAACTCTTAATGACATTGCAAGGAGTTGAAAAGGTCAGAAACTGAATGAGATTTATATTGCAGTACCATTCATGGAAGCTGAAAGCCCATTCACCAAGCAGCATGGTCTAGTGCACATGGCTGTATGCCTATAAGGACACACACACACCAAGCACCCAGCAGGGGGTACTTGTCTGAAGAGGGGAATGGAAGTGATGTGAATGTGGAAAAGGAGGGACAAAACACAAGCAGGGCCTGACATTGATCAGGGTTCACTGTGTGCTATAAAGTAGGCATGATTAATCACTTCCCTGTACCAGAAGGCTGAGCTAGATTTTTAAAGCAAATCGAGTGCCTGGAACACAATGGTTGTTAGCTGCTGTTGAGTCAGCCTCCAGTCCAACTCACTGTGACAACCAGCTCCCAGTGACTCCATGGGCAATATTCTCCCTGGTCCTGCACCATCTCTTTGGTTGTGCATCAGATTGTGATTCACAGGGGTTTTCGTTAATTGGTTTTCAGAAGTAGAATACCAGGCTCTTCTTCATCGCTCATCTTAGTCTGGACACATCACAGAAACAGGTTCAGTCTCATAGCCACACCCAACCAAGCTTCCCCATTTCAGTATCATAGCAACACAGAAATCAGTTCAGTACCACAGCAATAACCAAGCATCCCCCTGACAAATGAGTGTTGGATGCACATGAGTTGCATTGTCTTGGACTCAAACCCAGATCTCCCACATGGAAAAGGAGAATTCTACAACTGAACCACAATTTACCCTCAGAATATAATAAGTATCCAGTAAATGGTTATTAAGAATGTGGCTGCCAGGAAAATCCACCAATTTCCTGCCAAGGCTTAACACTAATATCTTCCCACACACACTAGAAGGCTGCAGAGGAATGACTTTCTCCATGCCAGCCCTGGTATCTAGACAAGGGACCCTAACACTGAACCACTGAGCCCCAGCAGGCTGGGGAGCAATGTCAAATTGGATGAGGGACAATCCTGGTTGAGTTAGTTCCCCTAAGCTCCTAGGGCAGTTTAGCATGTCCACAGCTGTGTTCTGAATAGCCATGCGATTACCACCGAGAGAAATTCTACATGCTTTCACACCCCATGCTAGTCGTTGCAGCCATCGTTGAGTACAGTTCATGCTCATCACTATCTAGAACTCACGGTGACGCTGTGGGTGAGCCATTGGGCAGGTAACCTCAAGGTTGGCAGTTCAAAGGCACCAGTTGTTCTCTGAGAGGAAGGTGAGATGATCTGCTCCTGTCAAGATTTAGCCTGAGGAATTTTATATAGGGTCACAGTGAGTCAAGATCAACTCAATGGTGTGGGTTTGGTTTATTAGACCCACCATCAGATCATATTTAATGTATTTATTAACATGTATATTTGCCACAAATCCAATGTCTTATTTTTATCACTGCATTTCAATACAATTTGTGCCTTTGTGATTCTGTATTTCATTGGAGGTATTTGGAAATATTATTCTGGGGAGTGGGCAGGTGTTCCATAGCCTTTCCTAAATGCCAAAAGGATCCATGGGGTTGCAATGGTTAAGACCCTCTGATAGAGTTTATCAAAGAGCCCTGGAGGCACAATGGTTAAGTGCTCAGCTGCTATCCAAAAGGTTGAAGGTTTGAACCCACCAGTGGCTCTGTTCTTGGAAGAAAAACCAGGCAACTCATTCTTGTAAAGATTACAGCATAGAAAAGCCTAGAGCAGTGGTTCTCAAACTTCCTAATGCCACAACCCTTTCATACAGTTCCTCATGTTGTGGTGACCTCCACAACCATAAAAATATTCTCATTGCTGCTTCATAACTGTAATTTTGTTACAGTCACCCTGTGCAAGGGTCCCACAGGTTGAGAACCATTGGTCTAGAGAGCTCGGCACTGATGCATTGAGTCACTATGAGTTGGACTGGACTAGAAGGTTCCTAACAAAAACACCAACAATCATTTTTTACCATGACCTTGTTAACTCAAAAAGATTAATAAGCAAATTCACAAATGAGGACATCCAGTTGCCCCTCCAAACTGGAGAAGCATGAGTTAAATGGTGACCCTGACCCCACGGTGTCCTCCAGCTGGTGCCATGCTGCCTTTATTCCTTCTGCCTCTCAGTTCTGTGGAGAAGAAGGGGAAAGGGAGGGAAAGAAAAAGAAAGAAATGAAAAGATAATTTTCCCAGCTTCTTCACATCACTGAATTGAACTTTACTTTTAATAAAAGTATTATGAAATGGAAATGGTGCTTTCACTATTTTGCTTTCAGGTGATATTCAGAGACATGGTGCTGGTAATTATTTGAGCCGGGGAGGTTAGTGTGCAGATTTTCTGAATATGGTTGAGCCACATGCCCCCTTCCAGGCCTAGCATTTCCCTGGGCTATGAGAAGTTATAGACAGTCTACCCTCTTCTTCCTCTGACTTCGCTGCAAACCATGGACACACTGGTTCTGACATGACCTGGCTCCAGTACAGAAAAAATATCCTCTTTGTATAATTGTAGTGCTTGCATTGGAAGGCACCCAGAGACAAAACTCTCTTCTGGTGGCATAATGGGTTATGTGTTGGGCTATTAACTGCAAGGTCAGCAGTTGGAATTCACCAGTCGCTCCTTTGGAGAAAGATGAGGCTTTCTTCTCCCATAAAGAGTTATAACCTTAGATGAGTATAAAAACTCAAAATGCATTGGCAGAGATTCCACAGAGAATAAGCCTCCATTAAATCCCCTGGGACCATTCACCAGGGATGGGATTAAACCCTGCTCAACATCAGTACATCAGAAAGTGTATTGTTGCAGATATGATTAGGTTAAAAATTAACATCTTATCATTTGTCTTTACTCTTAACACGTTTTTCATTTGTTCTTTTTTTAATTTTCTGCTTTCCTTTTTATTGAAAAATTAACTAATGTCACTAAACAAGTAGAGAATTTGTTAAATGAAAATGTAATTGGTTATGTAAATTTTCACTGAAAACATAACACAATTTTATTTTTACAAAGAGTTATAGCCTTGGAAACCCAGGAGGCCGCAGTATTTTCTCTCGATAGGATTGTTATGCACCCAATGGCAATGAGTGTTGTTGGATTTTGTTTCTTTATTGTTTTCTGTAGCTATGGTGGGGTATAGGGGTTATGTGTTGGGCTGCTAAACGCAATGTCTGAAATGGCAAATTTGAAATCCCAAGCCACTCCAAGGGAGAAAGATGAGGCTTTCTACTCCCCTAAAGAGTTCCAGTCTCAGAGCAGCCAGTCCACAAAGAGAACAACATGGCTGGCCCCACTATGAGACAAGATGCCCCTCAGTTACCAAGGGTGATACAGGGGACAGCACTGGAGACACAGTGTGCGAATTGCACCTAACCTGATTCCACCACACCGAGGCAAAGTGTGGTGGAGTGCAGTGGAACAGCAAGGGAATGGAGTGGCAAGGTCCCCAGGGAATGCTGAAAGTGGACTTTGGGGCCAGGTTGTGGTGCCTCAACAGACTGGATTGGAAAACACTCCTAAGGTCCAACAAATGATCCTTGAACTAACTACAAGCTCTTCTTTCTTGATGTGTTTTGTTTTGTTCTTTGTCAGTGGTTAGTTTTTGTTGTTTTGTTGTCTGGTTGTATACTGTTGCTTTGTTTTCCTCTGTCTTGTTTTCGTGCATGTTAGTGTCTCCACAGGTCTGTCTAAATAAGAGAGGCTGGATGAACTATCTGGAGGAAAAACAACAGGACCGACAGTTCCGGGGGCACTTGGGATAGGGGGAGGTGCGGGAGGTAAGGAAGTGGTGTTAACAAACACAGGGACAAGGGAACAACATGGGACTCGAAATGGTAGTGAGGGGGAAGTGGCAGGCCTGGTAGGGAATGATCAAGGGTAAGGTTACGTAAAGAAGAGGTATAGCTGTAACCCAGGTGGGGACGGAGCATGGTAGTGGGACAGGAGGAAAGTCAAGGGAGATGGAGGAAAGAGCTAGGAGTCAAAGTGCATTTATAGAGGTCTAGACAAAGACGTGCATGCAAATATATATATGGATGGGGAAATAGATCTATGTGTCTATATTTATAGGTTTAGTATTAAGGTGGCGGCAGGACCTTGGGCCTTAACTCAAGCACTCCCTCAATGCATGAATACTTTCTTTTATTAAATTGACACTCTACAATGCTCATCCTCCAGACACAACTGCTGAAGCCAAAGCTGGTGAACAAGTAAATGTGGTGAAGAAAGCTGATGGTGCCCGGCTATCAAAAGAGATAGTCTATGGGATCTTAAAGACTTGAAGATAAACAAGAGGCCATCTAGCTCAGAAGCAACAAAGCCCACGTGGAAGAGCACACCAGCCTGTGTGATCACGAGGTCCCTAAGGGATCAGTTATCAGGCATCAAAAAACAAAAAAATCACAGCATTGGCTGCACACTTCCATGATATGATTGCCAAAGACAAACTTGTGCATAAGCAAATGTGGCGAAGAATGCTGATGGTGCCCGGCTATCAAAAGAGATAGTGTCTGGGGTCTTAAAGGCTTGAAGGTGAACAAGCGGCCATCTAGCTCAGAAGCAAAAAAAGCCCACATGGAAGAAGCACACCAGCCTGTGCGATCACAAGGTGCCAAAGGGACCAGGTATAAGGCATTATGAAAAATATATGGTATATGATATATATATATATACACATAATAGTGAACGAAGGGGGAAGTGCAGAGTGGAGACCCAAAGCCCATTTGCTGGCCACTGGAGATCCCCTCACAGAGGGGTTTAGGAGAGGAGATGGGTCAGTCAGTGTGCGATGTAGTACCGATGAAAAACACAGCTTTCCCCCAGATCCTGGATGCTTCCTTCCCCCAACTACCATGCTCCGTATTCTACCTTGCAGGACTGGATAGGGCAGAGGTTGTACACTGGCGCATATGGGGGCTGGAGGCACAGGGAATCCAGGGTGGATGATACCTTCAGGACCAGGAGTGTGAGGGGCGATACTGGGAGAGTAGAGGGTGAGTGGGTTGGAAACGGGGAACAGATTACAAGGATCCACATGTAACCTCCTCCCTGGGAGACAGACGGCAGAGAAGGGGGGGGAGGGAGACTCCGGATAGGGCAAGATATGACAAAATAACAATCTGTGGATTATCAAGGACTCATTAGGGAGTGGGGAGCGGGAGGGAGGGTAAAAAAAAGAGGACCAGATACAAAGGGCTTAAGTGGAGAGCAAATGCTTTGAGAGTGATTAGGGCAAAGAATGTACGGATATGCTTTATACAATTGATGTATGTATATGTATGGATTGTAATAAGAGTTGTATGAGCCCCTAATAAAATGTTAAAAAAAAAAAAAAAGAGTTCCAGTCAGAGAAACTCTCAGGTGCAGTTCTACCCTATCCTATAGATTCGCCATGAGTCGGCATCAACTGGATGGCAGGAAGGACACATAACGATTCAGACCTGGGCTTAGTTTGGGTTCTCACTGAAGCAGACCCTGGCCAAAGACTTAAAGGCAATGAGCTTATTTAGGAAACTCTGAGCATGCAGGTAATGATGTGGCATTGTGAGCCAGTGGAGGGAAGGCCACCGATAACAAATAGATTGTGAATCCAATTACAAACCTGGGAACCTGCTGCTTAATCACTTAGGAAGTCTCCAGGGGTAGGTGTAGCACACGCCTCTCAGAGTTTTGCCATCCAAGGAGTGAGGGGCCTGGTCAGGGCTGTTCCCAGGGGCATATGTTCCTCAGCACATTCAGCCAGCACCAGCAAAGGGACCTTCAGAGCTGGCCCTTGGTGACTGAGGCGAGTACACGGAATCAGGAATTTGGGAATGAAGAGAAGGAGCACCGGGAATGTCTGCTACAGATTGGAGACTGGAAAGTCAACTCGGTGCTCCTCAAGGGGACAGGCGCTCCCCTCTCTGGATCTCACTTTTAACATCGATACACAAAGGTCGATTCTGTGAGGGTCACAGACTGGGGACTCCCATGGCCAAATGAGGACCTGTGTGGACTCTGGTTGGCCTGCTTATTCACTGCCATCTAGAAGATTCCAACTCACAGTGACCCTGTAAGACCGAGCGGAACTGCCCCTGTGGGTTTCTGAGGCTGAAATTCTATATGGACTAGAAGGTCTCATCTCTGCACAGCCCCCCACCCTATCCCCCACCCCCCGCTCCCCCAGTGTGACTGGTGGTTTCAAACTACTGACCTTCTAGTTAGCTGCCCAACACATAACCCACTGTGCCATCAGGGCTCTTTGGCCTACTTGGCTTCTATCCAATGTTATTGAATCGCCTTTGAAAAAATCAGGAGGTTTTTAAGAAAACAGGAATTTTGACTTTCTCTAGAAAAATCGATCTGGCATCACTGGAACCTAAACTAGAGGATCCACAATTCCACGTGGCTCTGGGAATCTCAACATTTCTTCCTCCTGCTCAAAGTAAAATGGTTTAAGGGGACCTTTCACAGCTGGTGGGCTGGTCTCCTTTCTAGAAAGTTGCCTCTGTAAAGAAAATGCATCTTTCTTCCCTTTTACCTGGTTGGGGGTGGTGAGGGTAGCAGGAGCCATTGGGTTAAGAAAAAACAGTCCAGGTAGCTTCAGTCTGCCCTGCCAGGGCTTTAGAGGCCAAGCCTTTTTTGCTCCAGCTGACTGGCCTGCTGTTTCCAGGGCAGCCCCACCATCTGTTCCCAGATGCAGGGAGGGAGCCGACTTTCCTTCATCACACCTGCCCCAAACTCAGGCCCAGAACTACTGTCTAAACACAGAACAACTTTTGTCTGTGGCCAAATGTGGGACCCCAAATTTCTTCCCTCTTTCCCGATACTCCTTCAGTGACTTGATGACCTGGGCCAGGCTGAGATGAATTAGCTTGCTCCTCACAGCTGGCTGCTGGGTTCCAGTCAACTCCCAGAGGCCACTGGCTGTGCCCATCAGTAGAAGTGGGAGTTGAGAACCCTCAGCTCTTGGCTGAGCAGCTCTGTCAGTCTGTAGCTGTTGACTGTAGCTGCTTCTGACAGCCAGTCTAGCTGGTGCTTTAAGTCATTTCAGTCGCTCCACTTCAGCTGTGATTAGTCTAGTCTCTGTAGCCTCAGAGGGAGGGAAAAACAAAACACCTCAATGACTTTGAATCAGAGTGGGTTATCCTCTTTTAAAAGGCAGAAAGTCTGAATTGGAGGATATTTTTGGGGGGGGTCTCTTTTATGCATTTCACATTTATGAAATAAGAACTAACAGTATTTGTTCCAGTAAGTGGATCAGAACCACCTAAGGGCCCACTCCTCCCACCAGGCCACGCCTCACTAAAAATAGAGGTCCATCACTTGTCTGGCATTTTGTGGTACTGTGGTGACTTTTGTTTTGTGAGATACTGGGAGCTATGTGATTGGCATTTCATATACCAGCAGGGTCACCCAAAGAGCTTCCAGACAAAGAACAGACAATGAAGAAGGAATTGGCTACCTGCATGGGAAGAATGAGCCATTGAAAACCCTATGGATAGCAGCAATACTGTCAGTTACTAGACCCCCCATGAACAACAGAAGAACATTGTCAGAACGTGTGCCAGAAGATGAGCTCTTCAACTTGGAAAGTACTCAAAATACTGGCTGAGGAAGAGGAAGAGGAAGAGCTGACTTTTCATAGGCAAGTCGACCATAATGATGCAAATCGAGGATAGCCATCAGGACCTTCATTTGCTGATGGGCCACAACTCAAAATGAGGAGAAACAGTTCAAATCATCATTAATAATTGAAACTTGGGATGTATGAAATATGAATCTAGGGACATTGGAAGTCATTAAAAATGAAATGGAATACATAAAGATTGATATTGTAAGCATTAGTTAGCTGAAATGGACTGATATTGACCATTTTGAAACAGAAAATCTTATGGTTTACTCTGCTGGAAATGACACAATCAAGAGAAACAACATTGCATTCATCATCAAAAGGACATTTTAAGATCTATTTTAATGTACAATGTTATCTTTGATAGGATGCTATCTAGCCCCCTTCAAGGAGAACCAATCAATACAACTATTGTTCAAATTTATGCACCAACCACCCAAAGCCGGTGATGCAGAAATTGAATAATTCTACCACCATATTCAGTCCCAAATTTGTCAGACTTGCTATCAAAATGCTATTGGAATGCAAAAGTTGAAAACAAAGAGGAAGGATCAGTAGTTGAAAAATATGGTCTTGGTGATAGAAACCAAGCTGGAGATCGCATGACAGAGTTTGCAAGACCAATAAATTGCTGATAGCATATACTATATTTTCCAACTTCTGTTCTTTCCTCTTTGGTTCCAACATTTGCACTCCAATCACCAATAATTACCAATTTATCTTGATTGTATGTTAGAATTTTGCATGATTAATGATTTCTTCAAACATTTGATCAACAACAAAAAAGGTGACCATAAATGTGGACTTCTCCAGATGGAATACACGGAAATCAAATTGACTACACCTGTGGGAAGAGACAATAAAAGAAGCTCAATATCAGCAACTGAAACCAGTCCAGGGACTGATTGTGGAACAGATCAGCAATTGTTCATATGTGAGCTCAAGTTGAAGTTCAAGAAAATGCAAACAAGTACACGAGAGTCAATATACAACCTTGATAATAACCCACCAAATTTTGAGAACATCTCTGAATAAAGCACAGTGTCATTTAAAAAAATGGAAATAAAGAAAAGATACAAGTGCATGTCAGAAGAGACTCTGAAACTTACTCTTAATCAGAGAGTAGCTAAGGCAAATGGAAGAAATGATGAAGTAAAGAGCTAAATAGAAAATTTCAAAGGACAACTCGAGAATACAAAGTAAAATATTATCACAAAATGTGCAAAGGCCTAGAGTTAGAAAACCAAAGCAGATCATATTCAGCATATCTTAAACTGAAAGAACTGAAGAAAAATGTCAAGTCTCGAGGTGCAATATTAAAAAATTCTATGGGCAAAATATTGAATGATGAAGGAAACATCTGAGGAAGATGGAAACAATATGGAGTCACTGTATCAAAAAGAATAGACCAACATTCAACCATTTCAGGAGGTAACATATGAGCAAGAACCAATGGTCAGGAAAGAAGAAATTCAAGATGCATGGAAAGCACTAGCCCAAAACAAGATGCCAGGAATTGCTGGAATATCTATTGAAATGTTTCCACAAGCTGATAAAGCACTGGCAGCACTCACACATCTATGTCAGGAAATTTGGAATACAGCTACTTGGCTAACAGACTGGAAGAGATCCATATGTGTATACATACCAAAGAAGGGAGACCAACCGAATGGTCAAATTATGTAACACTATCATTGGCATCACATGTGAGTCAAATTGTACTGAAGCTAATACAACAACAGTTGCATTAATTCATTGACAGAAAGTTACCATATTCAGCATTCAAGAGCCATCGTGGCACAGTGGTTACAGGTTGGATTGCAAACCCCAAGGTCAGAAGTTCAAAACCACCAGTCACTCCGTGGGAGAAAGGCAAGGTTTTCTACTCCCATAATGAGTTACAGTCTCAGAAACTCACAGGGGCAGTTAGTTCTACCCTATACTATAGGGTCAGGATGAGTTGTCATCAACTACAAGGCAGTGAGTTTGGTTTCCCAGAGATTTAAGCCAGATTCAGAAGAGGATGTGGAACAAAGGATATCAGATATCAGATGGATCTTGCCTGAAAGCAGTGAATACCCAAAAGATGTTTACTTATGTTTTATTAACACCCAAGGTATCTGACTGTGTGGATCATAACAAAACATGGATAGTTTTGAGAAGGGAATTCCAGAACACTTTGTCTTGCTCATGTGAAACTTGTACATGGATTAAGAAGCAGTAGCACAAATAGAACAAGGGTAGATTGCATGGTTTAAGAATCAAGAAAGGTGTGCATCCAGGTTGCGCCCACTTATTATACTTTTTCAATCTGTATGGTGAGCAAATAATCAGAGAAGCCAAATTATATGAAGAAGAACACAGAATCAGATTTGGAGGAAATATTATTAACAACTTGCTATATGCAGACGACACAGTTTGGCTTGGTGACAAGGATGGGGGACTTGAAGCACTTGCTGGTGAAGATCAAGGATTGCAGCCTTCAATGTGGGATACAACTCAACACAAAGAAAACCAAAATACTCACAACTGAACCAATAGGTAACATGATGATAAATCGAGAAAAACTTGAAGTTGTCAAGGATTTTGTCTTGTCTGGATCCACAAGCAATGCTCCTGGAAGCAGCAGTCAAGAGATGAAAAGATACATTGCACTGGGTAGATCTGCTGCATAAGAGCTCTTTAGAATGTTGAAAAGTTAGGATGTTACTTTAAGCAGGAAGTGCACCTGATCCAAACCATGGTATTTTCATTGGCCTCATCTGCATGTGAAAAGCTTGCCATAGAGTGAAGAAGACCCAGGTAAACTGTATGAATTTGAACCATGGTACTGGCAAAGAATATTGACAGTACCATGGACTGCCAAAAGAACAAACAAAATCTGTCTTGGGAGTACGGCCAGAATTCTCATTAGAAGTAAGGATGGTGAGACTTTGGACATGTTGTCAGTGGAGACCAGTCCCTGGAGAGGCATCATGCTTAGAAAAATGGAAGGGCTGTGAAAAAAGGTTGAAGGCCCTTGAAGAGCTGGATTGACACAGTGACTACAACAAGAGGATTGAGCATAGGAACACTTGGGTGGATGGAGGAGGAGCTGTTATTGTTACATTCTGCTGTGAATAGGTTTGCCATGGACCAGAACCAACTGGATGGCAAACTAACAACAACAACAACAACAGGGAGAGACATTAAAAAGCCAAACTCACTGCCATTGAGTTGACCTTGATTCAGAGCAACCCGTGAGTTTCCCGAGAGTGTAACTTTTCACAGGAGGGGAAAGCCTGTTTAACCTACTACTTAGCAGCCCAGCCCATCACCAGGGCTCCACAAGGATAGAGAGAAGCACTGTTAGGGCTGGATAGGGCAGAGGCTGTACACTGGTATATATGAGGGTGGGAGCTACAGGGAATCCAGGGTGGACGATACCTTCAGGACCAAGGGTGTGAGGGGCGATGCAGGGAGAGTGGAGGGTGAGTGGGCTGGAAAGGGGGAACTGATTACAAGGATCCACATGTGACCTCTTCCCTGGGAGAGGGACAGCAGAGAACCGGGGAAGGGAGACTCTGGATAGGGCAAGATATGACAAAATAACGATGTATAAATTACCAAGGGCACATGAGGGAGGGGGGAAAGGGGAGGGAGGGGGAAAAAAGAGGACCTGATGCAAAGGGCTTAAGTGGAGAGCAAATGCTTTGAGAATGATTGGGGTAGGGAATGTATGGATGTGCTTTATACAATTGATGTATGAATATGTATGGATTGTGATAAGAGTTGTATGAGTCCCTAATAAAATGTAAAAAAAGAAAAGAGGAGAAAAAAATGATTAGGGCAAAGACTGTACAGATGTGCTTTATACAATTGATGTATGTATATGTATGAACTGTGATAAGAGTTGTATAAGCCCCTAATAAATTGTTTTAAAAAGTGATCCTCAATTCTATCTGAATCCTTGCCAGAGCTGCAAGTTGCCTTAATAAACACGAGCAAAAAAGTACCTCTGGCAGCAGACCGCTCAGGTTCAAATCCAGGCTCTCTAACTTATTGACTATGTGACCTTGGGCAAACCTGGACCTCTCTGTGCTTCCAAAGACTCACTTTCCAGAAGGGAAGTCATAAGCCAACTTTTCTTATTCCTCACTGGGTTGCTTTGAAGATGAAATGAGACATCTGTCTAAAAATGCTTCTGACCATCCCTTGGTTCTCAGAGCTCCACAAATGCTATGGATTATTGTTATTAGATTATGAATGATTTTTTTCCAAGGGTAGTGCAAAGATTAACATCAGTGCTACTTCTCTCTGACAAAATATAAATCCAAATTTCTAAATAGCAGGGTCTGAATGGATGCGCTGTTAACAGCATCTTGCTTTTCTCCCATCACTTGTCACAGTAAATCTGATAAGAAATGCTGGGCTAGGGCCTGCAGCCAAGCCCCTCACTGGCAGCGTGCAGGATCTCAGGTTGTTGGCAGGCCAAGGGGCATCACAATGGCAAGAGGGTGAAATGTCACATTCAGGGTGAAATGTCAAAATACAATTTTTTTGTCACCTGGAGAAATAATGAGCCCCCTTTCCCGTTGCCTTGGCATCATCAGAGCGCAACAGCCACGTGGGGTAATCACTGTCTCAGTGTTAATGCTGCTCAGTTCAAACATTTACACAGGCCCTGGCGAAATGAAACCCGTGCTTTCTACCTAGGTGGAGTTTGAGGCGATTCAGCCCATTTGCTTCTGCTGAAGAGGCTACCTCAGAAAAACAGGAAATAAAAACATAGAGGGTGCCATTGACATTAGGTTTCTCGTTTTCTTCCTTTCTTCCCTACCTTCCTTTCTTCTTCTTGCCCTTCTCTTTCTCTTTTCTTCCTTCCCTCCCTTTGCTCACGTCTTCCTGCCTGCCTTCACCTTCCATCTTCCCTCCCGCACTCCTCCATTTCTTCATCGCTCCTATCTCCCAACCCCCACCTTTCTCCTTTACTTCCCTGCCTTTTCCCTTCGGCCTCCCAGTCTCCCTCCTTCACTCTCTCCCTTTCCTCCTTCCTTTCCCCACCTTGTTTTGATCCAGTGATTTGTACTCCTTTCTTCCTCTCATCCCACCCCTCCCCATTGCTGGAGAAACATCAGTTCCTTGTGGCGCTGGTTTCTTGGCGCCAGACCCTGTTCTTTGGGTGTTCACAAGTCTGCGTCCTGTGTGCAAACATAAGACAGACATATGATCAGGGTTGGACAGAAGATGGGATTTGACAGGTGTTCTGCATCCCAAATGTTCAGGAGGCAAAGGTAAAGTCAGGCTCCTGCCTTTAAGGTTATCTCTCCCATTGTAACTGCATCCCACAAAGGCTCCTGCCTCCTGGCCACATGAGGCCTGCTGCCTGCCTTCCTCTAGCTCCTGGGGAATTGGGGCAGCAGTGGCAAGAACAACAAAAATCCCCAGGAGTTGACAAGAAGGGAGGCTGCCTTGCTCGAGAGACGGCCCCCTCACCCACCTGCATGTTGTTGAGATGCAGGTTCTCATCCCTGTGGCTGGGGAAGAAACGCCTCCTCCCCAAACGCAGTGGCTTCAAACAAGGACCATCATCGTGTGGTTGCTGGGAGGCCACTGGGTCGTGCTTGGAGTCTCCCATGAGTTGGCAGTCACATGGGAGCTGGGGCAGGGGCCTCTGGTGACTCCAGTGCCTACACGTGCACTCAGAGGGCTGGCAGCTGAAGCTGGCCGTTAGCTGGGTGCTTAGCTAGGTTGTTGGTTGGAGTGTCTCCACGTGGCCTTTCCAGGTGGCTCAGGCTTCTTTCAGCATAGTGTTCGGGTGCTGAGAAGTGTCCTGAGAGGTAGCACGTGGAGGCTAGACATTCTAAGGGTGAGCACTCAAGAAGAAGTCTTTGAAGGGATTTTTCAGAAGCCGTGAAGCACTTTGGGGGAGGAAAGGGGATTGCCCAAACTAGATGTCACAGTGTCATCTTCTCCATAATCTATTGGTCACAGAGGTCATGAAACATCCCAATTTAAGGGGAAAGGACATAGACTCTACCTTCCTATAGGTAGCCTGTCAAGGAATTTGGGGGTCACATACGAAGACTGGGAGACCCTGGGTGGCACAAATGGTTAAGGACTCAACGTATCAAGAGGTGGGCAGTTGCACCCCTCAGAACAAATAACTAATGGCCTGCTTCTAGAAGCCCACAGGCTTGAGAATCCTGTGATTTGTAGTTTCTCCCTGGCACCCAGGGGGTCCTCGGGAGCCAGAACCAACATAACAGCAACGGGTTGGGTTTTTGTTGGTTTTGTTTGGGCTAATATTAAAATGACTAGTATGAAATGATATATGTATTGTGTTTAACTCTCAGGACTCTGATTATGCTGAAGTTGAACAAAACCGTCTGCCTCTTCTATGAACGCCAGCCGATGGAGGCAAAGGGTGAGGGTCTAGAGGAAGAATGAATGTCAAATTCCCGTCCTCATGTTTCAGCTGTCCTTAAAGGACACAGGGGATAAACCAGATGTCTTTGATATGATTTTAGCCTAATGACGTGCTAGTATGATGATGAGCAGCCTGAAAAGTGGTTTTAACTAATGTGATCCAATATTTGAAAAGTTGACGATTTCACATTGAATTTTATATTCTCAGCATCTCAGTTACAAACAGAAACTCAGGCCTTAAAATCCTTGCATTTCCCCAAGGCAACAAAAGTCTGGAGCTAGAATTTGAATGTCCCCTGTGGATGAGCTGACACGTGCCTGTTAACCACAGTCCCCATCCATCCCTATTGCCCCCAACACAGAGGTTGGCTACAAGTATCCTTTATCTATATGGCTAAAAAGGTTAGTTGGTTTGGATTGGGTTGCTAGTTTTTCCTGTTTTGTTTTTGCTTACTTTTGATTTTTGGGGGGCTAGGAAATGGTGTGTATTTTGGTACCATGTCTTCCAAAGCGAGAAAATAAAACCCAGTAAGCCAAGAAGGTCAAACAGTCTAGATTAATGATGAAAGGAGGAGCCCTGTTGGTGAAGTAGATTATGAGTTGGACTTCTAACGGCAAGATCAGAAGTTCGAAACTCCCCCCACCCCCACTCCACAAGAGAAAGATGAGATTTTCTACTCCTATAAAGATTTACAGCCTTGGAAACCCACAGGGGCAGTTCTATACTCTGTCCAAAGGGTTGCTATATGTCAGAATTGATTCCAGGGTAGTGAGGTTTTCTTGATTGACATAAACAATTTTTGGTGAGTATTGAAAAAACCAGTCAATATTATTTTTAATACACATCAAAGAAGGTCCACATTAATTGTTCACACAACCCTGCCACCTTCTTTCTTTATTCCCTTGCCTCCCACTCTCCTTTCTTCCTCCCTATGGTCTTTTATCTCATTCGTTTTCTTTCAAGGGTTAGCCTAGGAGTGGGAAAGTCTGACTAATTCTTAACCAAAAGACTAAATTGGTTTTATTGTTGGTGTTATTACTTGGGTTAATTTTTTTTCTTTTCTCTTCTTCTATTGGTTTGTGTCATGTAACCCAGAAAATGGGAAACATTTGGAACATCAAAACACTATCCTTTCTCAGTAGACTACAAGCATTAAAGGCAACAGAGATAAATACTCCAATAATAACAATAACATACAAGGATAGCTAAAGAGATAAATAGATAGATAGAAAAACCACAAAATCTTAGCAGTTGTGGGAAGGAGAATGGGACTAGCCCCATGAATAAATATAGGTTTGCCAGAGAATAGTTCTATATACATATTAGCATATACTACAAATATGCCCATGAATATAATAGTGCATCCAGGAGGCATAGTTATGAAAATGTCTTAGCTATAACAAAACCCCTTGAGGGAGCGTGTCCTAAATATGGGGGATCAGGAACATAGCTCTGAGAGACCTCAAGATCAATTGGTACAAACTAGCTCACAAAGACAATGTTCTGTATCCATCAGGGAAGTGACTGGGGTCTTCAAAAGCTAGTGAGTAGCAAACTAAAAGTCAGTTCTTGGTCTCACCCTATGTGTTGGACAGGGTTCTCTAGAGAGACAAAACCATATTGCTAGTAATTATATATAAATATATCTATAAAGCTAGATATACAATACAAGAAATGAACCACTAAATTATATACAGATAGATAACACAAGAAACTAACAGTTAAATTATAAAACAGTGAGACACTAGCAGTCCTTTAAGGCTTGAGAGCCGCCAGTTGCCAGTCCCTTTCTGTAGAGAGAGCTGGGCTATATATACCCAGGCAGCAAACAGCAAGGCAAGTCACCAACTGTCACCACCTGTCGGTCCCCAGCTCCAGAGACGAACATTCCAATCCTGTGGGATTAAATGGACCTCAACTTACAGCGACACAGTCCACAAACTAGGCATCCCACAGGCAGTGTACCCCTTTAAATTGAGGCACAGAACAAGCAAGGCGAGGCTCACGAAGCCATTTATCCCTCTGCCCTTCGATTAATCCTACTTGTGTTTATCGGCCAGGCTGGCACAATAAACTATTGCACCCTGTCTGGAGCAAATAACAGTGAAGAAAATCAAGATGCCTGGCAACAATTAGTCCAAATCAGTAATGGACTATGCGTACCTCAGCCTCTATGATGCTAAGGTCAGAAGAACTAAATGGTGCCTGCCTATCACAAACAGCTGCTCTGAAAGGGATCATGGTACATGATCCTAGATAGAGTGGGGAGTAATGTGTAAGAAAACTGAAAGTCATACTACTACTACCAATAGTAATAATAATAATGATAAAAGATGAGGTTTATTGGTTAGATAGACTAGTGAGATCCCCACTACTATGGTCCTTCATCACCCTTCAGGTCTGGAACTGAATTCAACCCCCTGAAAAATAAACAGGTTTATAAAGTGAACCTGATGAGAATCAAAGATTGCAGCCCTCAGTATGGATTACAACTCAATGTCAAGAAGACACACATCCTCACAACTTGATCAATAGGTACCATGATAAATAGAGAAGTTTGTTGTTGTTGTTTTATTTGTTGTTATTTGTTGAAGTTGTCATGGATTTTTGTCTTGATGAGGTCTATAATCAATGCTCTTGGAAGCTGCAATCATGAGATCAAATGACGCATTGCATATGGATACATTTGGTGCACAATACGTCTGTAGAGTGCTAAAAAGCAAGGATTTTACTTTGAGGACTAAGGTGCACCTTACCCAAGCCATAGTAATTTAAATTGCTTCATAAGTATGTGAAAGTCAGACATTGAATAAGGAAGGCTGAAGAAGAATTGATATGTCTGAATTGTGGTGCTGGTGAAGAATATTGAAAGTAACATGGACTGCCAAGGGAACAAACAGATCTGTCTTAGAAGAAGTATGGTCAGAGGGCTCCTTAAAGGCAAGGATGGTGAGACTTCCTCTCACATACTTTGGTCATGTTATTAAGAGAGACTAGTCCCTGGAGAAGGACATCATGCCAGGTGAAGTAGAGGGACAGTGAAAGAGAGGAAGCCCCTTAATGAGATGGATTGACAGTGACTGAAACAAGGGGCTCAAGCTTGGGAACAATTAGGAGAATAATTCAGGGCTAGGTAGTGTTTCTTTCTGTTTGGCATAGGGTCAATGTGGGTTGCAACTGGCTCAATGGCACCTGATAAGAACAACTACACCAAAATGAATCATAGCACTGAGGAGCACACATTCCTCAGAACCATCAACCATTCAAAAGCAAATAGGCAGTATTTGCCCAAGGCCAAATTCAAAAGGCAGGCAAGGTTAGGGGAGAAGGGTGAATGAAAACAGGAAGCAGAGTTTCAATGGCATGAGTGATATTACATTGCAGGAGATTGTCATCAATGTCACATAACAAAACGTGTATAAATTGTTACATGCAAAGCTGATTTTCTCTGTAAATCTTAACCCACCTTACAATAAAAAGTTTCTTTTTTTAAAAAAAAAAGACACCATCGTTCATATAATAGACACAGCCAAAGATCTCCTGGACAATCCTAAAATGATCTCCCAAATGATTTGGGTAGTTAGCCCTCCCCAGGGAGTTCTACCCATTGAACCGCTGGGCGGTTATGGCTGCAATTATATTTCAGGCCAGAAGAGGCAGCAGAGGCCTGGTTGTTCAAATGCTGCAAAACTACCAGACAATGGGCAGTTTCTTTCCACGGACGACTAGCGGCTCTGTCATATCCATGTCTGGTGTTCAACACTTGGCGACAGAATCCAGCCCGCTGGGTTTGGGTGGGGTCTGTTTCTCACCCATGCTTGGCTTGGGATTGTTCTATGGCATCCACAAAGTGGAGTCCTCTCCTTTCTGATGTCCCGAGAAAGCTGTTTTCTCCTTTTTCTCTCTCTGGCCCTCTTCCCAAGAACCCTGGGGTTCACTCTGCTTTCCTCTGGTTGATGTTTCTCAGGCAGTTACTTGACCTTGGTTCATCTACTGCAGGTGACCATTTGCAAGGAACTGTACCGTCCTTGGATGGTATTGTTCATGAGCTAGGCTGCGAACTACGGGTTAAAGGTTTGAGTTCACCCAGAGGTGCCTTCCAAGAAGGGCCTGGTGATATGCCTCTGGAAAAAAAAAACCACCCCAGCCATGGAAAATTCTAGGGACTGGACTTCTCTAACACACTTGGGCTCTCCATGAGTCCGAGTTGACTCAATGGCAATTGGTTGCTGGTATTCCTGTAAGTACAAGACAACAATCTTTAAGCAGTCCCTCTTGGATTCATGGGAGGAGGATGGCTTCCTCTGAGAGAACTTCTCAGGGCTCCAAGGGCTCAATGATCTTACAAAAAATGAGAGAAACGATGAGCCTGATGACAGATGATATTGCTATGCAGGCCCCGTTTCAGGATGCTCAAGTTTCCAGGTCTTTCCCTGACTCACAGTGGAGCCCTGTGAGGTTCCAGATAGAAGGGCACCCTTGATCCCAGGACCTGGAGCCTTGTAGCTGAGCAGAGCAGTCATGATGAGAAAGAGGACCCAAGGGGGAAGTCAGGGGCTGCTTCACTTGTCTCGTTGTCAAGCAAACAAATGTTTTGGCAGGAAATTTATCTTCAAGAGTGTTCTGATTTCTTGAAGGAAATCTTTTTCTGAACCATTTCCTCAGGGGAAAACCACTCAACTACCTCGGGAAGGAAGATTTTTCTCCTTCCAAGCTTACCAGGCTGTGCTAACTCACAGAGGAGGTGTGACTAGCAGGCAATGAAACTGATTTCCAGAGTCCTATGAAAATCAGCAAGTGCTCAGCTGCTAAGTGAAAGTTCGGCAGTTGGAAAACCCCAGCTGCTCTGCAGGAGAAAGTGGTGGCTGACTGTGTCTGACAAGATGACAGCTTTGGAAACCCAATGAGGCAGTTCTCCTCTGTGCTCTACAGTTGCTTTGAGTTGGAGTGGACTTGACAGTGATAGATCTGATCTTTTTCCCCATGAAAATCAGTTTGCACGAATACATGTGCATTCATGGATGTCTGTGTCTGCTTTGGCATGCATGTGCACATATGTGCCTATTTGCACGTGGATGGATACGTCTGTGAATGTGGGCGTCTCTATTTACTTTGCCATGTGTGTGCACATGTCTGCCTTTGTCAGTATGCATGCGGGCTCAGGCAGCATAAAGAGATCGCAGAGAAACTCGGAGAGAAAGAGAAAAGTAACCTATTTTCTCATGGGTCTCCCATACCTGACGGTCTACTGGCATCCACCACCACGAAGACCAGAGGTCACTTCATGCCATGTGTCCAGCTGCCCATTGCTGGTTGAGGTCAGTCACCAGGGAGGCAAGTCAGACTGGCCTCGCCAACCTACCACCCATCTGCAGGAGTGATTCCCACCATCTGTCCCGGAGCCCCTCCCACCTTACTCAGCCTCCCTAGACCTTGAGTGAAAGGCGTTTCCAACGTTTTTACATAAAGATTTCTGAGATTGACTGAAGAAATGATTTCATTTGACAAAACAAGAAGCTTTGAATTTAAAGATTTGAGGCAAGTGCCCTCCAGAGAGGAGGACACAGGACGGGGCCATGCTCCCTTCCGGTATGCACAGGGGTTGCTATGAGTTGGAACCAACTTGA
Source organism: Tenrec ecaudatus (assembly GCF_050624435.1). Lineage (NCBI taxonomy): Eukaryota > Metazoa > Chordata > Mammalia > Afrosoricida > Tenrecidae > Tenrec > Tenrec ecaudatus. The sequence continues at coordinate 342,966 of NW_027459381.1, read as the reverse complement.
TGAGCACCTGCCAGCAACAACAACAACCAGAAGTTGTCCAAACTTCTGTGGCCTCAACTCGGAAATGAGAATATTAATATTGCCTCCTAGAAAGAACTCAAGGTATGTACAATTGGTTCATAGGCATTTGGAAAGTGAGTACATTAAGTGGACTGATGACATTGATAAGGCAATAAGAAACTGAGAAGGCTTCACTAACAGATGCTTTCACATCTGTAACCAGTAGATTCCTTCCTTCTTCACCTCTTGCCATCTTCATCAGCTCCCACACTTTCCAGGCAGCTTGAGGGATTAAATGTTCAGTCTGATCCTATTATAAGCCTCAGAATCAGAGGCTTTACCTGAGGTTTGAGGAGCTATACTGGGAATGAGGGAGAGTAACTTGTCTTTTCTATTGCTCTCCTATCGCTCCCTCTTCCCTAGCCCTTCCCTGTCTCTGGGCCTGCCTTTCCTCCCTAGAGCAGTGGCTTCCGGGAGAAGGGGATGGAAACAATGAGCACATTCCTGACCAGGCCTCTTACCATGCTATGTTCCAACCCTCTCTTGGAAGGGCCTCCACGAAGTCCTCTTATGTCATCTCACAATAACTTGTTAGATACCATTGAGTGAGCTCCTGACTCATAGCAAAAGTACACACAAGAGATTGAAGCACCACCTGGTCCTGCACCGTCCTCACAATGGTCCTTGTGTGTGAGCCCATGGTTGCAGCAGTGTTGAGGAAATCCTGTCCAAGAAGGCTGCCAGTGGGTGGGAGGGGCTGCAGCTTTCAGAGACTTTGGAGGATGCCAAGGTGGATAGTTCACGGTGTATCATATGAGGTCAGCCAGTACGCCTTGGGGGCCCTTCCCATTATCCATAGATATTTGAAATAAATGGAGGCCCTCAGCAAGATGGGCTGCAGACACCTCCAGGACTCACTTGATCCTTGGGAAGCTCCCTTAGCCTTAGGACACCACCTGCTGGATCTGTGGCTTTGCTGCCTCTCCTGGCTCTCAACTTCCCTCCTAGAGGACTCCAGCCACCCTTCTCCTTCCATATCCTTCCAGCAGGAGGCAGATATTGGTCTCTATGCTTTTGCATGTGGCCAGTTTTCTAGGGACAGATCAGCCTCTCCCAAGAATTTGGGTTGACCAGAGTGAGCGTGCCCACAAGTCTGCAGAGCGTACAGCCAGGCCTCTGAAGAGAGAACTGCTGGAAGATTTGCCCCTTTTCAAAAGCGCTAATTCCATAGTTGAGAGCTCGTCTCCTGGGGACTCAGCTTGAGTCTCAAGAAGCACATCCCCTTTGACACTGCTGGCAACTCGAGGTGCTGTGGGTCATTTTCTTGCCTTTGAGGAGTGCAAGGGAAATGCTACAATCTGTCCCTTCACATGAACCACCAATCCTTATCTGGAGAACTCTCCGAGATGACAGGGATGGGAGGGAGATGTTTCTGGGGCACGCTTTCACCTGCACATCTCTCAGGTGAGTCAAACATTTGACCCCCCAAAGGTTGAGTGTGATGGTGAGAGTTCAGGCTGGGAGATAGAGTGTCTGGGTTCAAATCAAGAGACTGCACATCTCAGCTCCCATGGTTCTCCTGCATAAAACCCAAGCCAAGCAGTTTATCACTTCCCTGCTGAGCATCCTACTGAGGCCAGCTAAACTCATTCTTTGCTGATGACAACGTTGCTTGTACCAAATGGCTTTGTCATGTAGCCCTTAGCAATGGCCAGAAGGGCTGCTCATCAAACCGCAGAGCAGGGCTTCTGGCGCACATGTTAAGAAGGGGGCTATTCACAACAAAGTCGGTAGTTCAGAACCCACTAGCTGTTTCTCTGGAGAAAAACTGTGGCTGTGTGCTTCCATAAAGATGCCCAGCCATGGAACCCCCCTGGAGAGGGCCATGATGAGCTGGAGTGAGCTCTACAGGAGTGGGATTTTTTACTGTGGATGTAATCCCACCTGGGCAGAGATTTTCTTTGTGACATTAAAGAGGCTGTACCTTACACCAATCACTTGGCTGATACAAAAGGATTCAATTCAACACTGAAGCAAACCAACTCCAAGGGAAGAAGGCAGAGAGCTCCAAGGACCACCAACCATGGAGGTTTTTGAAGTCAAAACAAGAATACCGCCCACGAGCCCTCAGCCCCCAGGGATGGACAAAGAGAGCCTGCCCATCAAGCTGGTGCACTGGCATGATGCTGTCAGCCTCCGGTGCTGTGAGAACATTGACTTTGGTGTGTTAAAGGCACCCACTTGCGGTATGTTTGTGATGTCAGCGTGTGGAAACTATGGCAAGCCCCCCTCCCTGCCTCACAGCAGCAAAGCCTTGGCATTAAAACCCCGTGCCTTCTGGGGCGCTTGTCAGCTGTGAGAGGGCAGTAAATGCCCTTGGCTTTTCTGCTCCTTGTTGCGACTTCCCGCTGAGGCAGGGAGCAGAGGATGTGAGGTTGGAATCTGTTTTGTTTCATCACTACCCTTTGTCATCTCTCTGAACACTGTCATGTGCTCCTCACCAGTGCTTCGCCCTCTCTATCACCAAGCCATGTGCTCTTTAAAACATGCACACACACACACACACCTAATGTTCACATTTTGAGGCACATTTGTCTTTAATTCACTAATAATAACAATAATTATTCAAAGCCACTTTACCATCTGAAAAGAAATCTCTATGCATACACTTAGATCATGGATGCCAACTGCCTTCTTAAGAACATTTCCCAATGAAATATTCAGCAGCGATTATATTAAGCCTGAAGCTGTTCATCCAGTTTGTGTTAATCAAAATAAAAACAAGAGACGAAGGGATCCAAAAGGACATGTAAGATCATAGACTGAAAGTAGCCCCCTCGAGCACCAAAGGCTTGTCCAGAAGGGCAGAGCCACAGGTAAAAGCTATGTCTCTCTGGAGTTGCTGGCATTTAACTAGATGCAAAATGTCAGCACAGGAAATTGCTTGCCCAATGCAAATACTAACAAGGGAGGCATGTGTTCCTGTGTAAATGGAGCTTCTGCCAATCCGGGCCTTCAGGATCCAGCTCCCATCACAGCATCCACGGGAAGCACCAGGGGAATGTTCCGTTTGCTTATTTTCCCTCTCTTTGCTAAGAAGAAAAAGAGCCTTTGTGGCCTAGTGGCTACAGGTTGGGCTGCTAATTGCTATATCAGCAGTTTGAAACTACCAGCTGCTTTGTGGGAGAAAGATAAGGCATTCTGCTCCCATAAAGAGTTCGAGTTTAAGACACTCACAGGGGCAAACTTACAGGGGCAGTTCTACTCTGCCCTATAAGTTGGCTGTGAGTCAGCATGGATTCGATGGCAGTGAGTTTTCTAAGAGTAAGGAGTATCTAGGGGTGTAAACAGTTAATGAGCTCTGCTATTAAGGGAAAAGTTGTCATTCCCAACCCACTTAGAGGAGCTGTGAAAGAGAAGCCTGGCAATCTTCTTCAGAATCCTCGGCCATTGAAAAGTTTATAGAATGTATTGGCCTTGGTTGTTAAATAGATCCAGGTATATGGTGGAGCATACAGGGACCAATGTCATAAAACTGGGTGGGGGTGGAAAAAATCTCTGAGACAGATGCAAAAACTGTGAGGGAATGAGTTGTTGAGCCTGGGGGAATCAGGACCATCGTCTCTGGGATTTTCAAAGTTCCTGAGCAATCAGGAAAGGGGCAACAGTTGGTCTCTCCCCATCCAGAGGACAGCAGAAGAGGAGAACTGATTGAGCACAATGAATTAATGACTAGTGACTCAAGCAACGATCACCCTCCACCACTGGAGACCAGAAGAACTAGATGGTGCCTAGCTCCCACTATCGACTGCTATGAAAGAGATGACATTAGAAGGGCTTGATTAGACTAGAAGGGAAATGTGGGGCAAAACTCAAAATCATGATAAAACACCAAGCTTACTGTTTGGATAAAGGCTGGTGAAATTGCAAGACTATGGTGCTTAGTTACCATGCAGGTCTGGAACTGAACTCATCATGGCTCGATGTTCAACCAAACAATAGACAGGCCTATAATGGGAACAATGACATTAGAGACATACAAATACCGTAGAATAATAGATCACATGAGATCAAAAGACAGCATTCCCCCAAGAACGAAGTTCAAAAAAGTTGAGAATGAAGGCAGCTTGGAGACAAGAAACAAGAAGATGTGGGGGAAGTGATGGTACATTGTGGGAATTGCTGTCAATGACATGAAACAAAATGTGTATGCATTGCTCAATGGACAGCTGAGCTGCTCTTTAACCTTCACCCAAATCACAATAAAAATGTTTTTAATCAAAGAAAACTTCATGGTTCACTTCTACTCTGACACACACAGGGTGATGAGGAAAGAGTGTCAACCGGGTTTGCTGTGGTCCAACCACCAGACATGTGCTTATGGGAGAAAGAGCATGATGACGCTGGCAATACCGAGCAGGACCAAGATGGTTTTATTTGCCTGCATCATGAAGATGGTAGCCTGGTGGTGAGATGATTCAGAGCTCAAGTGCTAACCAAGAAGCCACCCAGTTTAAACTCACCCAGCCCTACTGAAGGAGATTTCCCTCCTCAAAGGTGTTGTTGGTTGTTATGTGCCATTGAGGCGATTCTGACTCCCTGTGACGGGAAGGAAAGGCACACTGTGCTATAGTGTTAGGGTTTTCAGCGGCTACTTCCTCTGAAGTGGGCAGTGGGACCCTTCTTTGTATTCTGTTCTTAGCCTGGAAGTTTCCCTGATACCTCTTCACTTCGGGTAACCCTGCTGGCATTTGAAATACCAGTCACGTGGCTTCCAGCATCACAGTAACACACAACTCACCACAGCACCACAAATGGACAGACAACAACAGGATAGGAGTCTTCATGGGAGCAGGCAGTCACGTCTTCACTCTCTCGATGGGGATCAGCGAGTTCAAACTGCCAGTCTCTCTGTTACAGCCGCACATGCAACCACTGTGCTGCTAGGTACATTTCCTTAAAATTCTGCCTAGAAAAATCTGTGGAACAGTTCTTCTCTGTCACAGAGGGTCACTGTGAGCCAGGATGGGCTCTGAGACACACAAATGCAACACCATGAAGCCACCTTACTCTGTCCTGCTCTTATTTAACTCTATTCTTTTCTGAGCTATCTTTTCCGTATATTCAGAAGAGACTGACACTGAGCAGTGTTAATTCCACCAAGGCCAGGAAGGAGATCAAAGAGTCACAAAGGACTATCTCTTTGCTCTCATTCCAATGCACTAAGGAGGCTTGGGTGGCAGCTGGAAGCTGCACATTTCACTCCCTGTCCCTACACTCCTGGCTGAGTCTCCTCAGAGTGAGACTGCCCCTTTACCCAGCTCACTGCATTGGCTGTCTTGCTCTGAAAAGAGAATTCGCACATGTGAGTCTGACTGGGTGGCAGATGGGAATCTTAATGCTGCTCTTTGGAATATGAAAGGTCTTGGATCAGAGTGCTGCAGGGGAGTGATGTCTGCAGAAGACCTGCTGGTCTCCCAGTTAGAAAGAAGCCTTCCCCTTTGCCTCAGAGGTGCGTTCACTGTGGGTGGCAAGTCAGATCCTTGGGCTGGCACTCTCAGTAAACAGATCATATGGGCACCTTGAGAAGCGCTTGCTCACTGACCCAGCTCCCCAAGGATGTAAATATACCAACCAGGATGACTAAGGACACCAGTGCCAAGAATGATCACATTCTTTGCATGTGTACAAATGAGGTGGGCAGCCACCTTCGCTGATGGTGGCTGCACAGTGAGTGTCTGGAATCACACCTGGCTAGGTGGACCATTGAAAGAGTTGGTGACATGATAATAGGGAGTACACCCCGTTGCCAGTAAAGCTGAGGAAATGGCATTTGAGGAAGCAGGGGCAGCCGGGTCGCCAGCATGAAGTCAACGAGAACCTTGCTTCTGCCTCCTTTGTTCACTGGTGGCTGCTGGCATCTGGGTAGTGAGGACACCATGGCTACTGCCAGAATTCTCCACGGTCCCTGGTTCCACTCTCAAGTCGCTGGCTTCATCACTACCACTGCCATCGAGTCGATTCTGACTCACAGCAACCCGAAAGGACAGAGTAGAACTGCGGCTGGTGGGTAAGGGGGGGGGGGGGCTGTGGATCATTATGAGAGCATTTCTATCTCGCAGTAGCTAAAGGGTCCAAAATGCTGACCTTACGGTTAGCAGCCCAACATAACCCACTTGGTCATGAACCCTTGCCAGCTGATCCAGGGAGTCCATTCCCAAGTGCATATCTAAAAGAATGAAAGACGAGTACCCAGATGGATGCTGCACTAATCACTATGGGCAAAAGGTAAACAATAAGCCAACAATACCCATCGGTAGAAGAATAGAGAAAATATGATCTACACAGAGTGGGGTATACATATAGTCTGCCACAAGAAAACTAAGGCCTTTGATTCGGACAGACTCTGTAACACAGGTGAACGCAAGACATGAAGTGAAAGACGCCAAACACCAAATGCCATGTATTGTGAGTCCATTTAGAGGAAAAATGCTGGACAGGTAAATCCCGTAGAGCCATAGAGTAGATTGGTGGTTTCCCAGGGTGGGGTGGGAGGGGCAATGGGGAATGACTGCTTAATGGCAGCAGGGTCGATGAAAATGTTCTGGAACTGGATGGTGGGAAGCTTTCACAGTGTCCTTAAAACTACTCTTAAAAAGGGGAGAGAAAGAATCTGCAGAAAGCACAGTTCTGATTGACTCACATGAATGCGATCACCAAGAATTGGAATCCACTAGAATTGGAATGGCAGCTAGACTATTGTTTCCTTGGGAGGTGCCTCCAGGAAGGACCAGTAGAGAAGGGTAATACTGATAGAGCAAAGGAGGGGGCCGATAAAGAAATGTCATTGAGTAGGTTCCCAGAGACAGTATAAATCCTCTTGTAGTTGTCCCACCCAACGGCTGAGGGAACTGGAGTGTGGCTCCACCTATCCTCATGTGTCATTGGTTAAATTGGCATTAGGTCCTGGAGGATGTCAACTTCCTTGTCTGCTCAATGACTGTTCCCTGTGTGGGGAGTTACATGTGCTTCCTGTGAGACCATTGGCATTTATGGGAGTGGTGGGTGCCAAGTGCTAATACATGGGCACATTAGCAGCTGCTACAGCAAGTGCTGTACATTTTTAGCTGCTTGAGTGACAGGTGGGCCCTACCTCCTGCCTATATTCAGTGGTAGGGTGTTCAGATGGGGGGCATCCGAAAAATAACAAGGCCCTATTCTTTGCAAATAGACATTATTATTATTTTAATCTGTCCCAACCCCCTTTCTTATCTGTCCCTGTGAACTACCTCACTGGCTGAAATATCAGTTCCCTGGGGAAGACACCACATTTCAATACGGTCACAAGGCTGTTTTCATTGGCCCAGTGGAGACACTGACATAAGATGGGTCAACTAGATGCTTTTTCTGGAGCATTTCCAACCAAAAAACGAAAAAGAAATCCCGCTTTTGCAAGTGGCCTGGCATCTAAGAAGCATAATTCAGAAGCACATGTCCCGCCACGTGGAGGAGGCGGTCTATGTTGCGAGATTACAGCATGTGCCCTGAGAGACAGACACAAAGAACACAGGAACATGCCAGTGGTGGTCAGGAACGGTCGACAGAGCCAGCTGTCCTCTTGTTCACCTTTCCATTTTCCTAGGATTCTCTCTACCAAGTATTGGTCTCTGCCTGTTTACAACCAAATGAGCCCCAAATAAGATCCAGATCATAGAAATAGAAGGAGGAAGTTGGATGGAGACTGCAGTTCATACTCCCCGGAAGCCATTCAGACTCCCTGCAAGAAGGAGACACTGTGATGGAATTAGCTCTGGATTCCTGACATTTATTGAGGAATGCGCAGGGAATAAGCACCTGTGGGGGGAATCCAGGAAGGGTACAAGAGGGAAATCTCAACAGAGGTCTCAGCCCTGCCTATGGAGAGTGTCATAGTCAGTGTTCCCTAGAGAAACCAAACCAGTTATATAGCTGTAACTGGAGATATCGATATATCCACCAGGGCTCCTATGGTTAACCACTGCACCGGCCACTCATTGTCATCAAGGTGGACTCAAAGTGACTGTGTAAAACAGTATAGAACTGACCTTTTGGGCGTTGGAGACTGTAACTCTTCAGGAGATTATGAAGCTTCATCTTTCCCTCAAGGAGCCCTTGGTATTTTCAAACTGATGTCCTGGCTGTTGGATGCCCAATGGGCCACCCACTACGACACCAGTGCCCCAGAGAGTGAGGCTTATTTCTAGGAATTGGCTCACATAGGGGAATGGCAAGTTCCAAATTCAGAGGTCAGGCAACAGCCTAAAGAGCTCTGTAGATGTTCATCCTAAAATCGATAGGTTAGGTGATGGGAAAAGACAAGAATAAGAATGGTCAGAACACACCCTAGGGAAACTCCGTTTCTGCGCTGAAGGCCTTTGGCTGATAGGTTTACCCCTTCCCACATTATGGAAGGTATTCTATTTTGCTTGAGACCCACTCCTTCATAAGAGCAAATAGATGAGGTGAACAAGCGGCCATCTAGCTCAGAAGCAATAAAGCCCACCTGGAAGAAGCACACCAGCCGGTGCGATCACGAGGTGCCAAAGGGACCATGTATAAGGCATCATGCAAAAATAAAATAATATATATATATATATATATATATCTGTGTGTATATGGGTACATATATATACCATAGAGAATGAAGGGGGAAGTGCAGAGTGGAGACCAGAGGCCCAAATGTCGACCACTGGAGATCCCCTCATAGAGGGCTTTAGGAGAGGAGATGGGTCAGTCAGGGTGCGATGTAGTACCGATGAAGAACACAGCTTTCCCCCAGATCCTGGATGCTTCCTCCCCCCAACTACCAGGATCCAAATTCTACCTTGCAGGACTGGATAGGGCAGAGGCTGTACACTGGTGCATATGGGAGCTGGAGGCACAAGGAATCCAGGGTGGACGATACCTTCAGGACAAGGGGTGTGAGGGGTGATACTGGGAGAGTGGAGGGTGAGTGGGTTGGAATGGGGGAACTGATTACAAGGATCCATATGTGACCTCCTCCCTGGGAGATGGACGGCAGAGAAGGGGGAAGGGAGACTCCGGAAAGGGCAAGAGATGACAAAATAACAATCTGTGGATTATCAAGGGCTCATGAGGGAGGGGGGAGCGGGGAGGGAGGGGACAAAAAAAGAGGACCTGATGCAGAGGGCTTAAGTGAAGAGCAAATGCTTTGAGAGTGATTAGGGCAAAGAATGTACAGATGTGCTTTATACAATTGATGTATGTATATGTACGGATTGTGATAAGAGTTGTATGAGCCCCTAATAAAATGTTTAAAAAACAAGAGCAAATAGATGAATGCTTGTTTGACCAAAAAACTGGGCACCATAGCCTGGCCACATTGATATGCAAAAGGAGCCATCACTGGGAGCTCTGTAACTGGGACCTGGCCAAGTGGTGACCAGTAGCCTGGGACTTTGTAGCCTAATACGTTGCAGTGAATTGCTTACTAGTTCTCCTCTAGCTATAGTCTTTGTAACTCCTACCAATGACAGGGTGGAACTATGCCACAGAGGGAAGTAGATAGCATGCTAATAATATCAGTAAGGTGCATGGCATCCTCGAAGAGGTGAGACCATTCAAATAAGACCTGTAGACCCCTAATGTGGGGATTGGTCGGTTTGGTCATCCTGGGTGAGTTAACTCAGAAACAGAAAGTGGAGGTTCTAGAGCACCGAGAAAGACGAGCCAGCAGTGGAGTGTGCTCTTTGGACCCAGGATTATTACTCTGAGCACCACCTCTGTCCAGGAGACAGAGATCCCTGACACTGGATGCATCAGGAGACAATGAAAAACAGTGGCAGATAAATAGCTCATGGAAGCACAGGCAGCAGCACCAAGACCCCAGAACAGGGAGCTCGCCAGCACACAGAATGAGAAAGCTGAGTGTCTTTGGGCCAAGGCTTCCAGACAAAGCGGGCTGCCTCAACGCACTTATCAGCAGAGCTGAAAGAACTTTGTACACGGTCCCAAGCAGAGCAGAGGTCAAGGAGCTGCAGGGCACAGGCCAAGGACCAGAAAAAGTTCTGCCTCTGGGCACCACTGGGAAGAGACTGTCCTGACTGAAGAACTATATCCCCAGTCATTTCTGATCCTGAATTGTCACCTGCTAGGTCCCCAATTAACCCCAGAAACATAAGTATTGTTTGCGAGTTCTGTGTGGCCATTGCCACTTAAGGATTATCAAACCCAGCAGAGAAGAAGAGAGTGTCATGGTAGGGATGGTTGGTGTCAGAAACTGTGAAAAGAAAGGAGGGTGGCGGCATTTTGATCTCTGTCTCATAGGAATCAGCCTTGGGCTGTTTATCTCGATTTTCCTCCATTGCCTTTTGTGAAGTTACAGGGGGGTCAAATGCCTCCACTATGCCATTTATACCCCTACATTGACAAGTCGTTGGATGAAGGTTAGTTTGGGGAAGGAGCAGACCTTGGATGAGCTCTCATCAGCTGAGGCAATCCTGATAGGGGCCAGACAGCTGGGACCTTTTCTATCAGTGGCTCTCTCCGCAGCTGGGGAAATCAGTCACTTGGCCCTGAGAGGAATCTGGGTGACACACTCATCTATGACAATACCCTGAAGAACAAGCTCCCACAAAAACCTGGCTGAGAACTCTCGCCTAGAAAACAGGAGTGCATGCCTAGCTAATAATAGCCATTTACTGAAGGCCCTATGATTGGAACTGTGCCTCATTTACAGACGGAAAACTAGAGGAAGGGATTTAAGGTGGCTAAGTTAATAAGTGACAGAGACAAGATTCAACCACAAGTTTGAAGCTGGTACTGTTAGCCTTTTATCCAGGGCTGGGTTTTAGATGAGGCAAATGAGACACTTGTCAGGCACACAAGGTAAAGAGGCCTTCCCTCTCCAGTGTGACTTTCCCCATAAGTCTGAATCATGGGCCTGGTGTGTCTTATTTGCCTTCCCTGAGTCTCAGAACCTGGTCTAGTCTGATTTGCTATTTGGAGGAATAAGCCAGAATGCTCAAGTACTCTGAGTCAAGACCCAATCTCCCCTGGAATTGTTCAGTGGGACTTACCAGCCTCTTCCTTCGTGTTTCACTTTTCTAGAAACCTCCATGGAGGACTAGCTCTCATGAAGAGAGCTTCAAAAAGCTCATGGCAAAATTCCATTATTTTTTCGTATCATTTTTCCACACGCTTTTGGAAGCTCCCTCCTCATCCCTTTCCACAGTCTTTCTCAAGGAAAGAGACTGTTGCTGGTTGATGTCAGATGCCCCTGAGTCTGTTTTCTACTCAGAAAGCTCTGCACAAACTCTATCAAAAAATGACGTAGAGTCAAACGTGCTGTGTGTCTTTAAGTTGATGTCAGCTCATAGTGACCCTACAGGACAGAGTAGAACTGCCCCCAAAGGTGTCCTAGGCTGAGATCATTATGGGACCAGCTCGTCAGGTCTTTTCCCCTTTAGAGCCCATGGGTAGGTTCAACCTACCAGTCTTTTGTTTAGCCACCCAGTCCTTAGCCATTGTACCACCAGGGCTCTTTAAAACAGGGATTAGGTTGATTAATTTTATAATCTCCAGCCACATTTGAAAGCTGCTTCCCAGAACACCCTTGCCCAGATTGTTGATTAAGACGGGCATTTGGGGACTCATTTCTTTCTCATTTGTGTAAGTGCACTCTATGAGAGGGGTTTCCCTTCATAGATAGGTGATCACATACTATTTTTCCAAATTGAACCACTCTTGGTGGTATATTGGGTTAAGAGTGGGGCTGCTGCTAATGGCAAAGTTAATGGTTCAAACCCACCAGCTACTCCTTGGGAGAAAGATGAGGGTTTTCTGCTCCAGTAAAGATGTGCAGTTCTGAAAATCCGCAGAGCCAGTCTATTGTGCCATATATGAGGTCAACCCCATGGCAGTGGATTTGGTTTTGGTTTTGGTCTGTGGGGGAAGTCCTTAAGTCATTCTTTAGCCACATGGAGGAGTCCCTGGGTGGTGCAGTTGGTTAACATACTGGGCTACTAACTCATAGGTTGGAGCTTCAATCCCAGCCAGAAGTGTCTCTGAAGAAAGGCCTGGTGCTGCATTTCAAACAACAACAACAAAATCAGTTATAGAAAAAAACAACAGAATGTCGTTCTACTCTGGCCCAAAGGAGTCCCTATGAATCAGAGTTAACTTCATGGCAACTGGCATGGGTTTGGTCCATGGGAAAAAAGAACCCTTCATAATTGCCTCCATGCCCAATAGTTCCTTTCCGGTATCCCTAGACCACCCCAGCACCCTCAGCATCTTGCCTTATAATTGCCATGGGTCCATCTCTCTTCCCAATGGGCCAGGCCGTGATGCAGCCGCTGCCGACACAGAGGGATTGTGCAGTCCCTGCATGATCTACAGTCCTCATGACATATATCTTGAATGAAGATTAAGTGATCCTCATTAGAGCTTAGCTCAGGTGAATCCATTACCTCAGCTGGAACCGAAGTGATGCCAGACCAATATCTGTTTTTAAAAGATAGAAGGGCATTCCTAATCTTTGTGGAGAAACAGAGAGGATTTAGTGAAATGTTTCTGCAGTTGAGGCTACAGATGATCTGTTGACATGGTCTAAAAGGTTGTAGGTGGTTTAATGTCTCTTGGTAGCATCAATTTTGCATTTTGTCCTGACTTAGCAAATTGGTTGGGATTTCGGATTACTGACAAGGACCTTCAGAAAGAATGTGGTTACAGGAGCAAGTTTAAGAAAGGAAGGAGCTTTGAAGTAGCCCTCACTGAGTGCCAATCCAAAACTCTGTTACCCAGCACCTCAGAGGGCTTGACCTGGGATGGACTATGGCAGCAGCACCATGAGCCACTTCCTCCAGTGGCCCTGACTGAAGGCTCAGAACCTGCCTCTGATTGGCAGCTGAGAGATACTAGGACCGTCACCTGCCACATCGCCTGTATTTCTCCTGGCAGTAAGAAATCCCCTAAGTACACTATGTTCGGGCAATCTTTCCAGCCTACAAGCAGTTGTTGCTTATCTCTGTTAGCTTTGTGCAGGGGAACAATCAGGCTTTGAAATTGAAAGACTTGCATGTGACTCATGAGGTTAAGAGCCCAACACATAACCACTATATTACCAGGGTTCCTTCCTCTTGAAGGATAGGTAAGCAACAAAAGGACCATTTCTCTTAAAACCTCTGATCGAGAGTGGCACACAACTCCTTCCACTTTTATTCTATTGGCCAAGCCCTTTGCTGGCAGGGCAGGGAAGTTTACTCTTTCCTTGGATGACTAGGAAGTGAGTGAAATTTTTTCATCTCATACAAAGGGAAAAGGGAAATATGCTCTATGATCAAATAAGTTAAAAAAAAGTCAAAATATTCATAGAATCTGCCCAGTGTGGCAAAAGCATGAGCCCTCCCATTGTAGAAGAAACACTGCTCTCGGGAACCACACTGTGCCTGGCAAGGGAGGCTGGGAGGATTTATGCTTGCTCACTTTGGCCAAGTCATTAAGCAAGGCTGATCAGTAGAAAAGGAAATCCGGTTTTGTGCGGGGATGTGTCATTGGATATGCAGGCGATTCTCCTTGAGATGTATTGGCCCACAACTTTGGACTCACATACAGCAGTGACCATGAAGATGGCATCGGACCTGGCGACACTTCATTTTCGTATATAGAAAGTTGACACAAGCATCTCCTGGTGGTGTAGTGGGTTACACATTGTGTCCCTAACCTTAAACTCAGCAGTTCGAAAACAGCAGCAATCAGTGAGGGAAAGATGAGGCTTTCTACTCCTGTCAAGAGTTACAGGCTCAGAAACTCATGGGGACAATTCTCCCCTGTCCTACAAGGTCGCTATGCATCAGCAGTGACTCGATGGCAGGGAGATTAAGTTGATATTACCTATTTTAGAAAACGGTTCTGGTTATTCAATTAAGTAAGGCAGGTGCAGCCCTGTCACACAGGGTTTGTTTAGATAGCACAGTAGTGTCCACTCACTCATTAGCTCAGTGTGTCTGGAACCCCAATGTGTATTACCACATGGGACAATTCAGGTTGAAGACACTGGGGATTCGTTCTTTGTTGAACAAGCCCTGGAATTGCAAGAGTTCTAAAAAGGGGTCAAAGTTCCTATTTTTATAACTCTCTCTCTCACACACACACACACACACACGGAGAAAGTGGTGAACTTCACAGAACGTAGTGGGGACTTCACAGAAAGGGGGGTTGATAGCAGTGAACAGGGTTGGGATGGGTCTTGTTCTATCCATTTGAAAGTCTCTAGGCTAAACAGAAATGTCCTGGTGGTATAGTAGGTTCGGTGTTGGCCTGCTAACCACCAGGTCAGCAGTTCTGAATCCACCAGTTCCTCCATGGAAAAAAGATGAGGCTTTCTATTTGAGTAAAGAATTATAGTCTCAGAGACTCATTGGGGCCTGTTTATTCTTCCCTATAGGGGCGCTGCGAGTCAGAATGAACTCAGTACAGGATGCAAATAACAAGCTGTGCTAATACCATTCCAGAGAGACAGTGGTGTTCCAGGGACATTGGTTTCCCCTGACCCTGACCCTGAGGAAACATGAGGTCTTCAGGTCCTCTCCTGCTGCTCTTCTTTACCATCCTCCCATATCCTCCCCTGCACTCCCAAGTGGTGGGCATGATTTATAAACACAGAAATCCACTTACTCCTTTGGAAAAGTGGTTTACTTCACCCAAAAATTCGGAGAACTGTGTCGTCTCCCTTTCAAAGTAAATTATACGATGAACATACAATATTGATTGCAGGCATGTGGATTCTTAATCCTCAAGTTCCCATGAAACCCTGCTTTCCATGGCAAATCAGCCCGCCATTTCAGCACGCCAGTATTGCCAGGAGAAAGGAGCCTCAGCAGCCACCACTGCTCCGCAGCCTGCTTTTCACGGTCACACGGGGATGTCAGAGTGCCCCACACCTCATGCACTGACTCAATGCTTGCTTGCAGGGGTTGCATTTCGTTAGAGCCCAACAACTTCCGAACATTGGCAAATTCCCTCAACCAAAGGTGGGCAGCGGCCTCAAAATGTCACCAGTCATTAACCACCAGCAGGGTTGCGTTATGCTCGTCAGTGCCATCATGTGCAAGCGGAAAGACAATTCCCACAGGCTGCCAGCTCTGTTTGGGGAGGGAATGCCAAGTGGGGAAGCTGGGGGTCCTCACCCCAGCAGCCACAGTTCCTGGCTCCAGGCCCTGCCCCAGGCTGTGCCAGGACGAAGAGCCTGGACTCTCAGAGACTCCGTAGCTCAATTTCCACTCAGGCTATGTTGTGTTGTGTTGATCATTCCTTCCCTAGGCTGCCACCCATCTGTCAGTTTGTCATCATGTTGTCATTTGTCTATAGCTGTGATTGCTGTAAGCAGTGTCACCAGCTAAGATTATAACCAGAGCAAGCCACTCTGGACACGCTTCACCAGAGCATCCAAGCTAGGACACACTGGGAAGAAAGACCTGATGATGTACTACTGAAAATGAGTCCATGGAACCCTATGGATCAAAAGAGAATACCGTCCAAACAAGTACTGGAAGAGGAGCACCCTAGGTGGGAATACACTCACACTATTCAGTGGGAGGTCTCCCTGGGTAGTGTTTGACTAGCACCCAGGAAGTCGGCAGTTAAATCCCACCCAGAATCCAAGAGGTGCCTAAGGAAGGTAGGCCTGAAAATCTGCTTCCAAAAGGTCACAGCCTTAAAAACCCTATGGAACAGTTCTACTCTGAAATGCATGGGGGTCGCTATGAGTCAAAATGGACCGAAAAGCAGCTAATAACAACAACACTGTATAAAGAACAACACTGCAAGTCCTTAGGACAAAATACACAGCAGGCACAATAGCCTCGACCCCACAGGATAGGGCAACTTATTTTCCTTTGTACCAGAGACCGGAACTGTACAACGGAATGAAACCCTGCCTGCTCTTGTGTCATCACCACAGTCGTTGGTCCATGTTGAGCCCATTGCTGTAGCCACTGTGGACATCCATCTTATCAAGTGTCTTCTTCCCTCTTGCTGCCCCTGTACTTTAACAAGCATTATGTCCTTTCTTAAGAACCAGTCTCTCCTGATAGCATGTCCAATGGATGTGAGATGAAGACTTGCCATCCTCACTTCTAAGGGGCATTCTGGCCGTGCTTCCTCCAAGAGGGATTTGTTGGTCAAGACTTAGCCCCAGGCTTTTCCCAGAGCAAGCAAGTCATAATGATTAGCTCTTGTCTTTAACAAGTAAAGGAATATACATTAACCAAGCACCTAGTAAGTACTAGGCATTCTAAATCTCCAACTTTCATTGTCTCCTTTTCGTAAAAATCAAATGCATCAGGTATGTCATTTCACAATTGCAGAAACTAAGGTTTGGTCAAGTTCAGGAACATGTCCAAAGAGGCAAAGCTCAGACTGCACAGGGCATACTGAAAAACGTCTGAGATGAGTCAGCACTAAAATCCCCTCCCATCCTCAGAGCCAATTAACAGATACGAAGGGACCCAGGGGCACTGCTGGGGGAGCAAGGGTGCTGGAGGAAACAAATTCCACACTTGAGGAACTCCAGCTCCTAATAGTAGCCCAGGAAACACGGTCAGTCTCAGCAGACCTGGCCCACGTACCTCTACACTCCAGAAGCAGGAGGAATGATAGAGAGCTGAATACACCTTGCCCACTTTCTTGGGGTCCTTCACATCCCAGACATAAATACTATGGTCATTGTACACACAAGACAGCCACTGATTTGCAGGATCAAAGGCCAAGGAGATGGTGTCCGGATACTACGCATTGGCCACTCCAGCGAAAAGGCGACTGAGGAAAGATGGGGGCAGGGTGTCCAGGGCAGACAGGGCAAACTAGTGAGTGAGCGCAAATGAAATGGGGCACTCAAGGGAGGAGCAGCAGGTTGGCCAGCAGTCACTGGAGAAAGAACGCAGCAGCTGGCCTGGCATTCCTTGCCATGGGGCTCTCCGAAAGAACACAAGTTATTTCATAGCCCCCAACGTCAGGCAGGGACAGTGTGTGGCCGTGATGCAGCCAAGCAGATGTCAGGCCCTTCTAGACTCACGTCAGAGGACAAGGAAGGACACTGTGCAAGCCACAACCATGGTCATATATCATTTCCTACCAACTGCAGATTTAGTCCCGTCCTGCCCTGAAAGAGAAATTAATATACCCAACTGCAGAACTGCCCCGCTTCCTGACAGCACTGAAACCAGAGCAAAACTTCACTTCCTGCAATCACCCAACCCAAGGCCCGAGGCTACAATAAGCCCCTCCTACCGCAGCTGCAACCCAGGACCACCCTGAGGGAGAAAGGCCTGCTCCATCAGGTTTCCAGTCTCTCTCAGAAACCCTAAGGAACTGCCCGTCTGTCCTAGCTGTGGTCTTTACAGGACAATGCATTACCACACGGCAGACTCAGATTACCACGGTTGCCCACAGTGAGCAAGAAATGCTAAAAGACCCACCTGTGCTTGACTGCAAGGGTCTTCCCAGAGGCCTATGTGTGCCCTTCTCTCCTTGCAGCATGCAAAGGATGGCCTGGCACAGAGTGGGGCTCTGACAGGACTCAGGAGCCCACCCACACCGCTCACCTGGCTTCTGTGATGCTGGCAATGTCTGTTCCCAGGGCATGGGGCCAGGGCAGCGTGCTGAGGAAGTGCAGGTTGGAGGGGTTGAAAAGACGCACGGTGCTGTCAGCACAGCCACAGAAGATGTAGTCCTGGCTCACCGAGATGCAGTGGGCCACTGTGGTCTGTGAGCACAGAAGCCCCATTCAGCAAGGGCGTCTGCGCACTCCTTCACCCCACCTCAACAGCCATGAGCCAAGAGGCAAAGACAAGTGCAAGGTAGGACAGCTGCCCTGGCCAGAGCCCCTCAATGCCCCTCCCTCTAACAGCAGCTAGCCAGAGGGCCCACAGCCCCATGCAATTAGGAAGAAGGAGTCAGCAAGCCTTATAAGCCACCTGAGTTTTAGGCAAACACGCACTCAGAAAAGGCCGGCCAAGAGAAAGGCAGCAGAGGCAGCGGACAGGGCCAGCACACTTACTGTGATGCTGTCTTTGTGCTGAGCAGAAGAGGAAAGCAGAGGAAGCGGCAGAGACAGAGAGCGCGAGCGAGCAGAGAGGTTCCCAAACACCTTCCTCCGCCTGGGGCCTCCCCCAGCGTGCATGCAGACCCCGCTGCTAACCTCAGGACCCCCGGAGCCTGGAGGTGACAGACGGGAGGGTGCCAACAAAGCATTCACTTACCCTCAGCTCCACCCACTTGTCCAACAGTCTCTGGTCACTGGACTCGCACAGCTGCCCCGAGGATGTGATACAGAAGGTGCTGTCAGCCTTCTTCCCGCGGCCACAGGCTACATCAGTGAACAGGTAGTTCTGCATGTCCCCCAGCAGCCCGGAGCGGCCCAGCAGGGGCACAGTGGCATTCACCTGTGGAGGCACACCACAGGTGCCACCCACACACCCACCCTGCAGGCTACCCCCTGGAAAGCAGGCCCTGGGGAGAGAGGGAAAAGGCTTCCCTTGCAGATTGACATAGCACCTGGCCCAGCTGAGACTTCCAAAGGGCTTTTGAGCATGCAGAAGGGGGCGCAGGTGGAACAGATCTGGGCAGACCCCACCCTGGTGGCTACTTGCTGCCTCACCGTTGAGGTCTTGCTGTCATCAAGGAACCAGAATTTGATGTGCCGGTTGCCTGCAATGACAAAGTAGCTGCAGTCCTCAGAGAAGGATACTGCTTTCACCCGACTGGTCACCTGGTTGGAAGCCACTACAATGTTTTTCTGGAGAGAAAGTCAAGGGAAATCAAGGCTCTGCTTCTAGGAGCTGAGGGAAAAGAAACTTACACACTGAAGGAGGTTAGACAAGCTGTGAACTTGACCTCTCCTTCTGCCCCTTCTTCAGCATCCTAGATACACAGTTGCTCCTTTCTGCTCAGAGTTCTCTAGAAAGGGACTGAGGCCAGCAGGCGGAAGTGAAGGCCACCTGTCAGCAGTTTCTTGGCTCCCCTCCCGGCCCTGCCTGTCCTGAGGCCAGCAGCCCACTCACCTTCCAGGCCCAGACATTGACGATCATATCATGCTGGTAGCCCACTGAGACAATGTACTTGGCGCTGGGTGAGAAGGCCACACACGCCACGCCATAATTATGCTCCTGAAGCTCTGCCACCTGGCTGCGCTCCGACACGTCCCACACCCGCACAGCAGGCATGTGTCCACTCTGCGGGGACGAAGACCCCAAAGTAAAGGCCAGAGGCAGCCAGCTCCCTCCCCATCCAAGGAGGCCTGGCTCTCCCAGCCACTGGACAAGAGCCTGCACATAAATGAAGGACACCTAACCTAATGTGCCTGCACATGAATCAAGGACACCCCCGGAGGGAATGTGATCAGTGTTGGGGAACAGGGACTCTCAGGGATGGGCTCCTGGCGTGATTTGGATGGGCAAGAACCACCACTACTGCGGTTGGCTCCCACAGCCTCACAGGGCAAGTCTATGGGAGGGCAGCCCTGTTCCACACTGTGACCAACAGGAGGACTCCAGGATAAGGAATGTTTTAAGGAGGTGTTTTCCAAAATGTGGTTCCCAAATTGGCAGCTTCAGCCTCATCTGGAACTACTTGTTAGCATTGCAAACTGAAGAGAGCCACCCCACACCTGCTGAGCCCGAGAGCCAGCAGTCTGTACTACGGGGCCACCATAGCACTTCTGATGCAGGCTACAGCCTAAGAACACTGCTCTAGGGCAGACCAAACACCCAAAGTTGACACCAGTACAGAAAGTCAAACTTGGCACCAGTCCTATGCGGGCTGCAGGCTGTCACTCTCTGCTAAGGCCAGGCCACCCCCTCTGCAGTGCCTGAGCTTCCTTCCTCACTCACCTCGCCGGTGACCAGGTACTTGCCATCAGGAGAGAAGGCAAGGGCAGTGATGGTTTTCCTGAAAGGAATGGGGGCAGGCTCAAGAGAGGCACTGGCAGCCTGGCCCAGGTCTGGCCTCTCACAGTCCCCTCTCAAAACAAGGGCAGCAAACCCGCCCTCCCTGTGCTGCTTCCCTTGCAGGCCTGGGGCCCAACAGGGCCCAATGCCACAGAGAAGCAGGTGGCACTCCTCTGGCCGTCCCTGGGAAAAGGTGGCACTCCCCAAAGCCCCAGAGCCCATTTACCTGGAGCTGTTGAGGATGTGGTGCTGCTTGTGTTTCCGGGGATTGAAGAGCACAACCACACACCTGGGGAGAGGGAGAGGGGAGCACAGCCTTAGCACCCCACCTCAGTGGCCCAGCCCAGAGGACCCCACGTTGCCACAGTGCAGCTGGCTCCTGGCAGCACTCTTCTGCCTTTCTCCCCTTCTGTAGCCCCACACGGTGCAAGGGCCTGTAGGGAGCCCTGCCTGCCCAGTGCTCTGTGCACCAGCACCATCGGGCCATGCCCCATAGTGATGGGGTGGCCGGTCTTCCCAGAGCCCTTGTCCCTACCCCAGGGCAGAGGGCAGAGAGAAGGATGCACATGATTTGCGTAAGAACAGGCCTCAGCTGTGCCCTTGTTTACAGACCTCCTGGTTTCCAGGAGTGGGATCTCTCATGTCTGCACCCATGTGTGTACTTGGCAAGAGCCAGCCCTCCACATGTTGGATGAGGAAGCAAGTGGAAGGTCAGGGCCCAGGGCCAGGCCTGCAGGGAGACTAAGGGGGATGGAGAGGCAGAAAACTGCCTGAGGGAGGGAACTTCATGGAGCTCCTGGCCCACGTCAGACTCTTTAGCCCAAAGAGCCTGAGCAGCGCTATTCTAACAGCCTCCAGGCTCCCTCTCCAGTCAGGCAGCAAGGCTGGGTGAGATTGCATGGAGACTGAAATTCAAGAGTGATCTCGAGAGAGGGAGGCAGGTAAGAGTCAGGGACAAGGAGCTGGGAGCCAACAGCTCGCCAGTGTCTCAGGGGCCATGGCGCTCAGCAGGTTTAGGCCCTCTGCCCAGCTGTCCCCTTTCTTCATTAGCGCTATGCCTACTAATTGCTATTAGCTGGCCACAGCAAGCCAGGAGCCTGCTCCCCCAGGTAGACGGAGGAGAGACTCAGTAGAAGGCTACTTGTCCCAACACTGTCTTTTACAACAGGAAGCAGACACAGGACCCGCATCTGGACCCCACTGCTTGCATATGGGAGCAGGAGCTGCAGCACAGGGCTTGGTCTCTTCTGCAGACAGAGGCCTCCGGCTTGGCTCAATGAGCCAGTTCGCTATGCAAATTCCACTGTCAACTAGGGATTCTGGGATCTTGGAGGTGCACCAGCAAAAGATAAGGAGGTCCCGAGGGTCTAACAAGAGCATAAAGCTGTTGCCACGTGTCCTATGGAATTTTCTCTTCAGCTCTTTGACTTTGTCATTTCTTCTCATTGTCTTAGCTACTCTATGATATAGAACAATTCTGACTCATAGGAATTTGATACTACTGTCCTCTCCCAATTTCCTTTATTTTCCACCTTCATGTGTGTTAAAATATGCAGTATTGCATCAGATTTCCTATGCTCTAAACCAGTGGTTCTCAACCTTCCTAATTCCTTGGCACTATAATGAAGTTCCTGATGTTGTGGTGAACATCCATTCGTAAAATTATTTTCGTTGCTACTTCATAACTGTAATTTTGCTACTATGAAGAAGAGGCCGACCCCTGTGAATGGGTAGCTCAACCCCCAAAGAGGTCCCGATCCACAGGTTGAGAACCGCTGCTCTAAACTAAGAGGTGTTTCTTTAAGATGTAGTTCAGTATATTGTTAGACGCCCAAGTCCTGTTGTTGTTGTTGTTAAGTGCCGTCGAGTGGATTTTGGCTCACAGCAACTCTATGTACAATGTACCGAAACGCTGCCCCATTAGTGCATTCCTCACAGTGGTTCTTTGCTTGCGCTCATTGTTGCAGCCACTGAGCTATTCCAAATTGTAGGGGCTGCCTCTCCTTTGCTGCCCTTCTACTCTACCAATATCTGTATCTTCCTCTAGGACAGTGCTTCTCAACCTTCCTAAATTCACGACACTTTCATACAGTTTCCTTTGTAGTGGTAGACCCCAATCATAAAATTATATTCTTTGCTACTTCGTAACTCTCGTTTTGTTACAAGTTATGAATAGTGCAACCCTGTAAAGGGTTCGTCTAAGCCCCAAAGGGGTCACGACCCACATGGTGAGAACCCTTGCTCTAAATTGAGAGGAGTTTCTCTTAAGGTCTATTTCACCATACTGTTAGAAGCTCAAGTCCATTTGTTGTTGTTGTTAGGTGCCGTCGAATGGGTATGTCTCATAGCAACTCTACGCACAAGATAATGAAACGCCGCCCAGTGGTTCTCTGCTTGCGCTCATTGTTGCAGCCACTGTGCTAATGCATCTTGTTGGGGACCGCCTCTCTTTTCCTGCCCTTTCATACCAAGATTTGGGACTTCCTCTAGAGCAGTGGTTCTTAACTTTCCTAATGCCATGATATTTTCATACCGATTCTCATTTAGTGGTGACCCCCCCCCAACCATAAAATGATTTCATTGCAGCTTCATAACTGTAATTTTGTTACTGTTATGAGTCACGACACCCCTGTGAAATTTTCATTCCATATCCACAAAGGGGTCGCGACACACAGCTGAAGATCCCCTGCTCTAAACTAAGAGGAGATTCTCTTAAGATAGAATTCAGCATACTGGTAGATGCACAAGTTCTGTTGTTATTGGTGTTAGGTACCATCGAGTGGGTTTTGGCTCATAGTAACTCTATGCACAATATAATGAAACGCTTTCCCATCCTATGCCATCCTCACAGTGGTTCTTTTGCTTGTGCGCATTGTTGCAGCCACTGTGCTAATCCATCTTTTGGGTAGCTGCCTCTTTTTTGTGGCTTTTCTACTGTACCAAGACTTGTGTCTTCCTCTAGGGCAATGCTTGTCAAATTTCCTAATGCCATGACCCTTTCATACAGTTCCTCATGTAGTGGTGACCCCCACCATAATATTATTGTTACTTCGTAACTGTAATTTTCCTACAGTTATGAATCATTTCACACATGTGAAAGGGTCATTCGATCACCAAAAGTGGTCGCGAACCACAGGTTAAAAACCGCTGGTCTAAACTAAGAGGAGTTTTTCTTAATATCTACTTCACCCTATTGTCAGGAGCACAAATCCTATAGTTATTGTTAGATTCTGTTGTGTAGCTTTCGACGCCTAGCAACTCTAAGCACAATATGATGGAAAGGTGTCCTGTCCTGCGCCATCCTCCCAGTGGTTCTTTTGCTTGCGCGGATTGTTGCAGCCACTGTTGTATTCCATTGTGCTGTGGGCTGCCTCTTTTTGCTGCCCTTCTACTGTACCCAGATCTATGTCTCCCTCTAGGGTAGTGGTTCTCAACCTTCCTAATGTCATGACTCTTTCACACCATTCCTCACGTACTAGTAACCCCCCCAATCAAAAAATAATTTTCCTTGTTACTCCATAACTATAAATTTGCTATTGTTATGAATCAGGTCACCCATGTGAAATGCTCATTGTTCCCTCCTAAGACGTTGTGACCCACAGTTAGGGAACTGTTACTCTACACTAAGAGTTTCTTTTAAAGTCTCCCTCAGCATATTGTTAGAGGCACAAATCCTGTTGTTTGGTGCCTTCGAATGGGTTTAGGCTCATACCAACTCTATGCACCATGTAATAAAATGCTTTCCCGTCCTGTGCCTTCCATACAGTGGTTCTTTTGCTCACACTCATTTTTGCAGCCACTGTGCTAATCCATCTTGTTGGGCACTGCCTCTCTTTTTCTGTACCAAGATATCTGTCTTCCTCTAGAGCAGTGGTTCTCAACTTTCCAAATGCCACAACCACTTCACACCATTCCTCGTGTAGTGGTGACATCCAACCATAAAATATTTGCATTGCTACATCATAATTGTAATTTTGCTTCTGTTATGGATCAGGCCACCCATGTGAAAGGTTCGTTAGTCTCCTCAAAGGTGTCTCGACACACAGTTTGAGAACCAATGGTCTAAATGAATAGGAGTTTCTCTTAAGGTCTACTTCAGAATATTCTTAGAAGCCCAAGTTCTTTTTATTATTGTTTGGTGCCTTTGAGTGTGTGTTGGCTCATACCAACTGTATGCACAATATAATGAAACTCGGCCCCATCTCGTGCCATCTTCACTGTGGTCCTTTGCTTGCACTCAAGCTGCATCTATTCCATCTTGTAGGGGCTGCCTGACTTTTGCAGCCCTTCTACTGTACCAACATTTGTGTCTTCCTCTAGGACAATGTTTCTCATACATCCTAATTCTGCGGCCCTTTCGTACAGTTCCCAATGTAGTGGTGGACCCCAATCATAAAATTATATTCATTGATATTTCATAACTGTACTTTTGCCACTGTTATGAATCAGGCCATCACTGTGAAGGGGTGTTTCGAAACACCCCCCACCTGAAAGTGTTCACGACCCAATGTTGAGAACCCTGCTGTAAACTAAGAAGAGTTGCTCTTAAGATTTACTTCAGCATATTGTTAAACACACAAGCCCTGTTGTTATTGTTGTTAAGTTCTGCGGAGGGGGTTTTGGCTCATCGCATCTCTATGCACAATATCATGAAATGCTTCCCAGGCCTGTGCCATCCTGTCAGTGGTTGTTTGCTAGTGCTCATTGTTGGAGCCATATTTGGGGGGGGGCTGGCTATTTTTTGTTGCCCTTCTACTCTACCAAGACTTGTGTCTTCCTTTAGGGCAGTGGTTCTCAACCTTCCTAATGCCACAACATTTTCATACCGTTCCTCATATAGTGCTGACTGCCAGATCATAAAATTATTTTCATTGCAACTTTGTAACTCTAATTTTTCTACTGTTATGACTAGGCGACCACTATGAAAGGTTCATTCATCCCCCAACAGGGCTCGTGACCCAAAAGTTGAGAACCGCTGCACTAAACTAATAGGAGTTTCTCTTAAGGTCTACTTCAGCACATTATAAGAAACACAAGTCCTGTTGTTTTGTTGTCAGGTGCAGTCGAGTGGGTTTTGACTCATAGCAACTCTATGCTCCATATAATGTAACGCTGCCCCATCTTGTGCCATCCTCACAGTGTTCCCTTAGCTTGAGCTCATTGCTGCAGCCACTATGCTATTCCATCTATTTGGGGGCTGACTCTATATTGCGGCCCTTCAACTGTATCAAGACTTGTGTCTTCCTGTAGGACTGTGGTTTTCAGCAATCCTAATGCCACGACCCTTTCATACAGTGCCTCGTGTAGTAATGACCCCCCAACCAAAAAAATTGTACTGTTGCTACTTCATAACTGTAATTTTTCTACTGTTACGTATCTGGCCACGCCTATGGGAGGGTCATTTGAACACCCCCAAAGGATATACCACTCAACTCACAAGTTGAGAACGGCTGCTCTAAACTAAGAGCAGTTTCTCTCAAGGTTTAGTTGAGCATACTGTTAGATGTATGATTCCTACTGTTATTGTTGTTCGGGCCGTGGAGAGGGTTTGGGCTGATAGCAACCCTGTGCACAATATAATAAAGGCCTGCCCAGTCTTGCATCATCCTCACGGTGGTTCTTTGCTTGCGCTCATTGTTGCAGCCACCGTGCAAATCTGTCTTGTAGGGACTTCCTCTCTTCTGCTGCCCTTCTACTGTACTTGCGTCTTCCTCTAGGACAGTGTTTCTCACCCTTCCTATTTCTACGACCTTTCCATACACTTCCCAATGTGTAGTGGTGGTCCCCAAAGCATAAAGTTTTTTTTTCAACTGTTATTCCATAACTGTAATTTTGCAAGTCTTATGAATCTAGTCACCCTGTGAAAGGGTTGTTCAACCAACCAAAGTGGTCACAAATCACAGGTTGAGAACTGCCGTTCTAAATTAAGGGGAGTTTCTCCTGTGGTATAGCTCTGTATATTATTACACGCAAGAGTCCTGTTCTTATTGTTGTTCGGGGGCTGTCGAGTGGGTTTGGCTCATAGTTGGCTCATAACAACTCTATGCACAGTATCATGAAACACTGTTCCATCCTCTAACACCCTCACACTTTTCTTTTGTTTTCACTCATTGTTGCAGTCTCTGTGCTAATCCATCTTTTGGGGGACTGCCTCTCATTTGCTGACCTTCAACTGTACCCAGATTTGTGTCTTCCTCTAGGGCAGTGGTTCTCAAACTTCCTAATGCACGACTCTTTCACACCATTCCTCATGTATTGGTGACGCCCCCTCCCCAATCATAAAATTACTTTCCTTGTTACTTTATGACTAAAATTATGCTGCTGTTATGAATCAGGCCACCATGTGATATAGTCATTCTCCCCCCCACCCCCCAAAAGGCATCACGACCCACAGTTTGAGAACTGCTATTCTACACTAAGTGGAGTTTATTTTTAAGGTATGTTTCAGCATATTGTTAGAAGCACAAATCCTGTTCTTGTTTTTGGCTGCCTTCGAGTGGGTTTTGGCTCATAACAACCCTATGCACAATGTAATGAAATGTTGTCCTGCCCTGTGCATCCTCACGGTGGTTCTTCTGTTTGCGCTCATTGTTGCAGCCACTGTGGTAATCCATCTTGTTAGGGACTAACTCTCTTTTCCTGCCCTCCGTACCAAGATTTGTGTCTTCCTCAAGAATAGTGGTTCTCAACTTTCTGAATGCCACTACTATTTCATACCAGTCCTCATGTAGTGGTGACTCCCCAACCATAAAATATTTTCATTGCTACATCATAACTGTAATTTCGCTTCTGTTATGGATCAGGCCACCCATGTGAAAGGTTCATTAGTCTTCTAAAGGCACTGTGACACAGTTTGAGAACCACTGGTCTAAACTAAGGGGAGTTTCTCTTAAGGTCTACTTCCGCATATTCATAGACGCACAGTCCTGTTGTTATTGTTTGGTGCCTTTGAGTGTGTGCTGGCTCATAGCAACTCTATACACAATATAATGAAACGTGACCCCGTGTCGTGCCACCCTCACAGTGGTTATTTTGCTTGTTGTCATTGTTGCAATCATGGGCTAATCCAACTTTTGGGGGGCTGCCTCTCTTTTGCTGCCCCTCTACTGCCCTTTCATTCATTTCCTCATGTAGTGATGAACCCCCCAATCATAAAATTATTTTCATTGCTACTTTGTAACTTTAATTTTGCTACAGTTATGAATCAGGCCTCCACTGTGAAAGGGTCATTTGACCCCCCCAAAGGGCTCGTGACCCACAAGTTGAGAACCACTGCTCTAAACTAAGAGGAGTTTCTCTTAGGATCTACAGCACCATATTGTGAAAAGCATGAGTCCTACAGTGATTGTTGTTAGGTGTTGCCCAGTGGGTTTCGATTCTCAGCAACTCTACGCACAAGATAATGAAACGCTGCCCCGTCCTGTGCCATCCTCACAGTGGTTTCTTGTCTGCACTCATGGTTGCAGCCACTGCGCTAATCTATCATCTGGGGGTCTGCCTCTCATTTGCTGCCTTTCTGCTCTGCCAAGATTTCTGTCTTGCTCAAGGACAGTGGCTCTCAACCTTCTTATAATGCCACAGGCCTTTTATACCACTGCTCATGTAGTGGGTTCAATCCCAGTCATAAATTTATCGTCATTGCTACTTCATAACTGTAATGTAGCTACTGCTATGAAGTGGGACACCCCTGTGCAAGGGTAGTTCATCACCCTAATGGAGTCATGACCCACAGGTTGAGAATCTCTGCTCCAAACTATGAAGAATGTCTCATAAGATATATTTCAGCACATTGTTAGAAGCAAAAGTCCTGTTGTTATTTTATTTAGGTGCCTTCAAGTGGGTTTTGGCTCATAGCAACTCTATGCAAAATATAACGAAATGCTCCCCCATCCTGTGCATTCCTCACAGTGGTTCTTTGCTTGCGCTGGTTGTTGCAGCCACTGAGCTATTCCAACTTGGAGGGGCTGCCTCTCCTTTGCTGCCCTTCTACTCTACCAACATTTGTGTCTTCCTCTCGGACAGTGGTTCTCAATCTTCCTAAATTCACGACCCTTTCATGCAGTTCCCAAAATAGTGGTGGACCCCCAGTCATACAAAATTTTCACTGATATTTCATAACTGTAATTTTGCTAATCTTATGAATCAGGCAACCCTTGTGAAAGGGTCATTCAACCCACTCACTCCCCAAAAGGGTTCGTGATTCATAGGCTGAGAACCCTGCACTAAACTAAGAGGAGTTTCTCTTAAGATCTACGTCAGCATATTGTTAGAAGCTCAAGTTCTTTTTGTGTTGCTGTTAGTTGCCGTCGAGTGGGTTTTGACTCTCAGCAACTCTAAGCACAAGATAATGAAACGCTGCCCCGTCCTGTGCCGTCCTCACAGTGGTTCGTTGATGGCACTCATTGTTGCAGCCACTGAGCTATTCCATCTTGTAGGGTCTGCCTCTCACTTGCTGCCCTTCTGCAGTACCACGTTTTGTGTATTCCTCTCGGGCAGTGTTTCTGAACCTTCTTAATGGCATGGCTCCTTTATACAATTCTTAATGTTGTGGTGATCCTCCAACAGTAATTTTTTTTTCATTGTTACTCCATTACTGTGATTTCACTACTGTTATGAATTGGGCAACACCTGTGAGAGGGGGTCGCGACCCACAAGTTAAGAACCACTGCTCTAAATTTAGAGGAGTTTCTCTTAAGATCTAGTTCAGCATATTGTTAGAAGTACACGTCCTGTAGTTATTGTCATTAAGTTCTGTCGAGTGGGTTTTGACTCTTAGCTGCCCTGACCTGTGCCACCCTCACCGTGCTTGTGTGCTTGGCCTCAGTGTTGCAGCCACTGTGCTAATCCAACTTGTTGGAGACTGCCGCTCTCTTCCTTCCCTTCTGTACCAGATTTGTGTCTTGCCCTAGAGAAGTGGTTCTCAACCTTCCTAATGCCACGACTCTTTCATACCATTCCTCATGTAGTGGTGACTGCCAAATCATGAAATTATTTTCATTGCTACATCATAACTCTAATTTTTCCACTTTAATGAACGGTCCACTGCCGTGAAAGGGTCATTCATCCCCCAAAAGGGGTCACGACCTTCAGTTTGAGGCCCGCTGCGCTAAACTAATAGGAGATTCTCTTAAGGTCTACTTAGGTACATTGTTAGAAAAACAAGTCCTGTTTTTTTTTTCTTGTGTGTTTTGACTCATAACAACTCTATGTCAATATAATGAAACACTGCCCCATCTTGTGCCATCCTTGCAGTGTTTCTTTGGCTTGTGTTTATTGTTGCAGCCACTGTGCTATCCCATCTATATTGGGGCTGAGTCTATTTTGTTGCCCTTCAACTGTATCAAGAATTGAGTCTTCCTCTTGGACAGTGGTTTTCAACATTCTTACTCACGACCCTTTCATCCAGTTCCTCATGTAGTCGTGACCAACCAACCATACAATTATTTTTGTTGCTACATCATAGCTGTAATTTTGCTACTGCTATAATTCAGGCCACCCCATGAAAGGGCTGTTTGACCCCCTAAGTAGACATGACCCACAGGTCGAGAGCCGCTGCTCTAAACGAAGGGGAGATTCTCTTAAGGTCTTCTTCAGCATATTGTTAGAAGCACAAGTCCTGTTGTTACTGTTGTTGGGTGCAGTCTAGTGGGTTTGGCTCATAGCCACTCTCTGCACAATATAATGAAACTCTGGGGGTCTTAAAGGCTTGAAGGCAAACAGGCTGAAATCTAGCTCAGAAGCAACAAAGCCCACAGAGAAGAAGCACACAAGCCTAAGTGAGCACGAGGTGTTGAAGGGATCAGGTAGCAGACACCAAAGAACAAAAACCATCATTGTGTGATCACGTTCCCCACATAAACGCTGAAGATGAATGTGTGCATAAGTATGTGTGGTGAAGAAGGCTGATGGTGGCCGGCTATCAAGCGATATAGCGTCCCGGGTCTTAGAGGCTTGAAAGTAAACAAGCTGGCCCAGAAGCAACAAAGCCCACATGGAAGCATCACACCAACATGTGTGATCATGAAGGGCTGAGGGGACCAGTTTTCAAGCAACAAAGGTGGGAGGTGGGATTATATCATCGTGAATGAGGGGAGTACATGACGGGGGACCAATGCCCACCTGTAGACAACTGGACATCCCTTGCGGAGGGGTAGTGGGAAGGAGATGAGTCACTCAGGGTTCAGTATAGCAACAATGAAACTCACAACCTTCCTCTAGTTATTAAACGCTTCCTCCCCCCACCTCTCATGATCCCAATTCTACCTTGCAAACCTGGTTAGACCAGAAGATACACAGCGGTACAGACGGGAACTGGAAACACAGGGAATCCAGGACAGATGAACCCCCCAGGACCAGCGGTGAGAGTGGCGATACTGGGAGGGAAGTGGGTATAGAAATGGGAAACCGATCACAAGGATCTACATATAACTTCCCCCCTGGGAGATGGGCAACAGAAAATTGGGTGATGGGAGACGCCGTGCAGTGTAAGATAAGAGAAAATAATAATGTATAAATTATTAAGGGTTCATGAGGGAAGAGGAGCAGGGTGAGAAGGGGATAGGGGAAAGGGGAAATGAGCTGATTCCAGGAACCCAAGCGGAAAGCAAATTTTGAGAGTGATGAAGGCAACGAATGTATAAGTGTGCTTTACACAATTGGTGTATGTATGGATTGTGATGAGTTGTATGAGCCCCAATAAAATGATTTTAAAAAAGAAAAAGAAAGAAATGTCTATAAATGAATGAAGGCAACATATGTACAAAATGCCTGATGCAATCAATATGGATTGCAACAAAAGTTGTAAGAGTCTCCAATAAAAGATTTTTAATAAAAATGTATATATAATAAATATTTTCCTAACTTATATAAATGATTAATAAGCATAAAATTAAGCAGCCTGGGCGTTTTATAGGAAAAAATGATAAAAGAACAAATGAGAGATTCAGCAGGAAGCAATGGATAGGAAAATATTATAAGGAAAGTTTTCTCTTATATGGAATGTACATTCTCTTACACGACAACAATCAGAATATGCCGTAAGAACCTCAGACCAAATACTAGAATAAAATAGAGGAAAACATTCCCAACCCTTCAATAAAATGCTATATGCTTTCGATGATTTTCACAAAAGTTCAAATTTTTTAACAAAATATTTTGTTCATTCGCATTTTTAATTATGCATAAATTTATGTCTACTTGCATTACATCTCATAAAAAGGCATAAGAATTGTTTTTGCACTGTTTAAAACTAAATAGAAGATAGTGAAGGTGAAAAATAGTTTTCGTGAATGTTGCTTTGAAATACAAATGGCATTGTCCTAAGAAATTTAAATGATTTAATTTTTTAAAATCATTTTATTAGGGGCACATACAACTCTTATCACAATCCATACATACATCAGTTGTGTAAAGCACATCCGTACATTCATTGCCCTCATCATTCTCAAAACATTTGCTCTCCACTTAAGGCCTTGGCATCATGTCCTCATTTTTCTCCGCCCTCCCTGTTCCCCCCTCACTCATGAACCCTTGATAATTTGTCAGATCTTACATTTTTTGTCTCCCTTCACCCACTTTTCTGTTGTCCATCCTCCAGGGAGGAAGTTATATGTAGATCCTTGTAACTGAGGTCTCAGAGCAGCTGGGTGTGATGCAGGGGAGGCTCTGGAAGCAGCTGAAGACACTGTGGGAGTTGGCAGCCCAACAGTGAGGGTCACTGCATCCGGGGGTACCAGAAAACTGGCTGGGGTTGCTTATTCCCCTAGATGCTACCCCTGCCTTGAAGAGAACCGTGACAGAGGCCTGTAGACATGTGTCAGGAAAAGATGAGTCCTTCACTATTTCCTCTTCCCACAAACCTTTGAGGAGAGTCTGCAGGGCAGGGGCTCGGCTCCCTGGATCCAGTCACCTGCCCTTCCCCACAGCCACACCCTTGCCAGCCCCAACTCCCCTGCCCTGGGTTTGCTTCTTGAATCCAGAGGAGCAGCCTGGGCAAACCCTAACCCTAACGCTAACCCTAACGCTAACCCTAACCCTAACCCTAACGCTAACGCTAACGCTAATGCTAACGCTAACGCTAACCCTAACCGTAACCCTAACCCTAACCCTAAACCTAACCCTAACGCTAACCCTAACCCTAACCCTAACGCTAACGCTAACCCTAAACCTAATGCTAACCCTAACCCTAACCCTAAACCTAACCCTAACGCTAACCCTAACCCTAACCCTAACCCTAACGCTAACGCTAACCCTAACCCTAACCCTAACCCAAACCTTATCGCTAACCCTAACCCTAACCCTAACGCTAACCCTAACACTAACCCTAACCCTAACCCTAACTCTAACCCTAACCCTAACGCTAACCCTAACCCTAACCCTAACGCTAGCCCTAACCCTAACCCTGACGCTAACCCTAACCCTAACCCTAACCCTAACGCTAACCCTAACCCTAACTCTAACCCTAACCCTAACCCTGACGCTAACCCTAACCCTAACCCTAACCCTAAAGCTAACGCTAATGCTAAACCTAACCCTAACCCTAACCCTAACGCTAACCCTAAACCTATCCCTAACCCTAACCCTATCTCTAACGCTAACGCTAACCCTAACGCTAACCCTAACCCTAACACTAACCCTAACCCTAAACCTAACCCTATCCCTAACGCTAACGCTAACCCTAACCCTAACACTAACCCTAACCCTAACGCTAACGCTAACCCTAACCCTACCCTAACCCTAACCCTAACCCTAATCCTAACCCTAACCCTAACGCTAACCCTAACCCTAACGCTAACGCTAACCCTAACCCTAACCCTATCGCTAACCCTAATCCTAACCCTAACCCTAACCCTAACCCTAACGCTAACGCTAACCCTAACCCTAACCCTAACCCTAACCCTAACGCTAACCCTAACCCTAACGCTAACCCTAACCCTAACGCTAACGCTAACCCTAACCCTTACCCTAACCCTGACGCTAACCCTAACCCTAACGCTAACGCTAACCCTAACCCTTACCCTAACCCTGACGCTAACCCTAACCCTAACCCTAACGCTAACCCTAACGCTAACCCTAACCCTAACCCTAACCCTAACGCTAACCCTAACCCTAACATATTCATATGCCTGCAAGCAAGACCAGTTAGTACAAGTGTTATTCAGTTTTGCGCACCAATTAAAGCAAACATAGAAGCATTCACAAAGTTGGAGAAGAGTCCCAGTCACATACTCTTAGTTAAATATCATCGCCACACTATCCTTTCATTGTAGTGCCACCTTAATGATACCTCATACAAGCGCATGGCTAATTACTATCTGCCAGCAGCTTTAACGATAAGAGCAGACATGTTGTTGTTATTGTTCTCCCCGCTCAGGAGACAATTACTCCACTCCACCTACCCTCAGCACTGGTCTTAAGTTGCTCATCCAATTATTTCAGGGATCCCGAGGCTAAAGATCCTGCCTACCTTGTTAGGTAGCTAGGTGTCTGCCTGTGTTTGTGTGGGAGGCGGGGGAGCTGCATGCCCTGAGATTATATAAATTGGTGAAAGAATGCAAAGCCTTTTTATTTCTGCCCTTCAATTACACACCAGTCCTTTAGGACCCATCCAGTGGGCATTTAAGAGAGAAAGAGATAATTGATTCCTTAAGTGACAGCAACAAAGGGAACCTGATTGCTTTCAAAGCTAGGCATCTTTCAGCTGAGAAGCAAGAAGTCAGGCACCTGTAGCAGCTGTATACTAACATCTTCCTGGAGGGCAGTTGGGGGGAAATCTCTGTCTGGAGATTGCTCATTAGCAGTTCTAGCTTTGGGACTTGTGGGGGTTTTCTTCCAACACTAGAACTGGTCTTCCAAGCCCTGTGGTCAGGAGTACAGATATAAGGCTGCTGCTCACACTTTCATCCAGGTTCTGTTTACCACCACAATAATGAAATTGAGGGGAGAAGGGATAAAGGAGAGCTGATATCAAGGAATTAAAGAAGAAAAAGTGTTCAAACTGTGGTAGCTATTGTACAGGACTGCTCCATGTAACTGAACTATGGGAAGTTATGATATCTATAAGAGCTCCCAATAAAATATTTAAAAATATATATTGAAATTTTCACATGAATTTTTCAGCCTGACATTGATCAACCAAACAATCATACACACTGATAAGTGTAAAATTTGGGGAAAGTAGCAGTAGTTGGAAAATGTGACCTTAGTAACAGAAATGACACACAGGTTCACTGATAACATTTTGAGACTAATGATGAATTCATAGCAAATTCCTTATTAAACACCAGAAATGGAAACTACACATATGGATTTTCCGGAATGGAACAAATGAAAATCAAATCAACCACATCTACAGAAAGAAATGGTGGAGAAGCTTATAAGTCAAAACACGCCCAGGGGTTAACTGTGGAACAGATCATAAATTGCTCAAATCCAAGTAGAAGCTAGCCAAAGTAGCTAGAGCACAGCTTAGAGACTATGTAAAGAATAAACATGAGGAATAAAAGTCTGACTGAAGACTAATGACAGAGACCAGATGAGATGTGGGATGACATGAAAGGCAACTTACACATGGAAACCAAAAGGCTACTCAAGAGACAGAAAAGAAAAGAGAGCAATATTGAATGTACTATGCATTGTTTGAATAACAGCAATAAAACCTATTGGAATATACTGCAAAAATGTTCTTTAGAAGCAGCAACAGTCATCTTTCATGTATTGGACCTGTTAAGAAGGGGTGGGCCTAAGGAAGGGACACTACATAGTAAGAAATATATAGCAGACATTTCTTAATTAAAAAAAAACATGCCGGAGACTTCCGGGAAGATGGCGACGGAGTGACACACACCAGAGGGACTCCGCAGAATCCAGCCCAGGAGAGTTGCTCAGAGTGAAATTCAACGCCACTGGATCGCAGGAGGTGCATCATAAAGATAAGTAGGCGCAGATCCACGGGGTTTTGAGGGGCTGGGGGCTTTTGGCTTACCTCAGTGGAAGCCGGCTGGGGCTCGACCCTAGTCCAGTTGCCGGATCTGCCCAAGCCGGGACCATTTGGAGCCTGTAGCAGGGCTTGGTCTCAGCACAGCCACAGTTTTTCCCTATCTGCTTCAGGGCAGGAACAGGACTCTTGCGGCTCCACCGGCAGGGATCGGGGTTCATCTACTCTGTTGCTTCTGTTTGCGTCTCTGCTTTATATTTCCACACAGCCTTGGAGGGCTGCGCAGGGGCTTTTTCAAGGCACAGCCACAGCCGCAGCCGCGCCGCGTGGTCTGAGCAGGGAATAAACCCAAACCCCCACAGCTTCATAGGCAGGGATCAAGCTTCAGCTACACGGCGGCGTCTGTTAACATCTCTGCTCTCTGTCCCCCCTCTCTGCTCTCTGGGGGCGGCTCAGCAGTTTTCTTGCGACCCTTCTTGGGGCTCAGCTGCGAACTACCGCTGGGGCTTGGGGCAGGGAGTAAGCCCTTGTAGATCCACAGGCCGGGAGTGGGACTCAGCTACATAGTTTCTTTTGCTTCCCTCGCTTCCCTGTACCCCTGCACAGTCTAGTCTCACTTTTTGATTTTTCTCACCCCCCTTGTTCCTGCCCTGCTCTCTCACACTCCATTGCGGACTTACGGGGCACTCCCATTGCCCTAGGGCATTTGCGCCTGGGTCACACCCAGCTAGGTGAGCTCCACCCTGCATAGATAGCCCAAGGCTAGGGTAAGGCCTGCTTGCTCTCCAGGGGAAACTCCTCAGACTTCTCACCAGGGAGTTCCTGCCTGTGTACCTGGGGACATAAGGCAGCTCAGCCAACACTTATCAATATTCAAACCAATAGCGGGAACTTCAGCCCAGCCTCTGCAACACTGGTGCAGGCAGTTGATCTGCCATCTGGGGCACTCCCCTAATAGGGAAGCCACAGGAAGATAAAGTGGTAGGTTAATCCCATAGCAAAATCAGCTGTAGGCAGATCGAAGAAGAATTCCTATAAGTCTTCCAGAGAGAGACTAGAAAATGGCACCTGGTCCCTCAAAAACAACTCAACGCAAACAGCCATCACCCCCAATGACCTCAACGAAAAAACAGGAGAAACAAAAGGCAAAGGAAGAAGATGTCCTGAACATAACAACATACATAGAAGAAGCAGACATTGAGATGCCATACAAAGAAGCTCTCAGAATGGTGCTTGGAGCGATGCAGAATATGAGGGAAACACTACAGAAAAAGGATGAAATGATAGAGGATATAAAAGACACATACCAAAGGAAAATACAGGAGCTTGAGGAGCAGGTAACGAAACACAATAGCAGAATCATGTTCCTTGAGAATCGATTGGAGGAATCAGAGAACCGCATCAGTGGCGTGGAGGACAGCCAAGCAGACTTTAATAAACGTGAACAAAAATCTAATAAGAGCATCAGAGAAGCCGAAGAAAACCTAAGAGCTATGTCTGATGCTATGAAGCGGAACAACATTAGAATTATTGGCCTACCGGAGGAAGACACAACAAAGAAGTCATCTGCAACAATAGCGAGAGAATTCTTGGA
Organism: Tenrec ecaudatus; assembly: GCF_050624435.1. Lineage (NCBI taxonomy): Eukaryota > Metazoa > Chordata > Mammalia > Afrosoricida > Tenrecidae > Tenrec > Tenrec ecaudatus. Next base: position 306,491 of record NW_027459381.1, on the reverse strand, counting down.
GGAAAACTTCCCCAGCCTAATGAATGAAAACCAAGCAACCATCCAGGAGGCTGAAAGAACACCAGCACGACGGGACCCCAAGAAGAAATCACCAAGGCACATAATAGTTAAACTTTCAAACTTTGAGGAAAAGGAGAAAATCATGAGAGCAGCTAGGGAAAAGCAAGCAATCACATATAAAGGTTCCCACATAAGGATATGCTCAGACCTATCAGCAGAAACTATGAAAAAAAGGAGAGAGTGGAGTAACATATTCCAAAAATTGAAAGAAAACAACGCAAATCCAAGAATACTCTACCCAGCCAAATTATCGATCAAGATCGATGGAGAAGTAAAAGTCTTCCCAGACAAGGAAAAACTCAAAAAATACGTTACAACAAACCCAGCATTACAAAAGATCCTCGCGGACTCAGTATGGGCAGAAGAACAACACTCACCAAGCACAAATAAGACACCAGCACATAGAACAACTTCACCCAGAGCACAACAAAGAGAAAACAGACCCCAAGATAGCAATGACTTAAGGATGGAAAGAAGTCAAGAATGATACACACACAAAACACACACTAATGAGAAAGGAAAGTAGGAAAACTCCCAACACAAAAAGTATAAAATGGCATCACAGAGTCCGCACGTGGAGATAATATCCCTGAATATCAATGGCCTGAACTCAGGCATTAAAAGACTGAGACTTGCAGAATGGCTTAGAAAACACAACCCATCAATTTGCTGCCTACAGGAGACACACCTCAAGGCTACAGACAAAAATAGGCTGAGAATCAAAGGCTGGAGAAGGACCTACCAAGCAAACAGCAACACAAAAAAAGCAGGGGTTGCAATCCTTATCTCGGATAAAATTGACCTCAAAGTGCAAACCATAAAAAGAGATAAGGAGGGAAACTATATAATGCTCAAGGGAATGATAGACAATGAACCACTAAGCATTGTAAACATATATTCCCCGAATGAGAGACCAGCTCAATACGTGAACCAAACACTCCACAAGATTAAGAAAGAAATCACAGACTCGACAATTATAGTGGGTGACTTCAACACACCACTCACTGAGAAAGATAGATCACAGGGAAAGAAACTCAACAAGGAGACTAGAGAGCTAAACTCCACAATTAGACAATTTGACCTAATAGATATTTACAGAGCTTTTCATCCAAATAACAAAAATTTCACATTCTTTTCAAGTCCCCATGGCACATATTCGAAGATAGACCACATGCTGGGGCATAAGGCAAATCTACATAAATTTAAGCACATTGAAATAATACAGACCTCTCTCTCTGACCACTGTGCCATAAGACTGGAAATCAACAAAAGGAAGACAAAGAAAATAAGAGCAAATAATTGGAGGATGAATCACTCTCTACTGCAAAAGGAGTGCATACTGGTGCAGATCCGAGACGAAATCAGGAAATTTCTCGAAACCAACGAAAATGAGCACACGACGTACCAAAACTTATGGGACACAGCAAAGGCAGTCATCAGAGGAAGGTTCATAGCAATACAAGCACACCTGAGAAAGGAAGAGAGACTCATGACGGATACGCTGACACAAAATTTACAAAAACTAGAGCTGAGTCAGCAGGACAACCCTACTAATAGCAAAAGAAAAGAAATTATAAAAATCAGGGCTGAGATTCAGGAGAGGGAAAATAAAAAAACTATGGAAAAAATTAATATCGCTAAAAGTTGGTTTTTTGAAAAGATAAACAGGATCGATAGACCATTGGCAAACCTAACCAAAGAAAGGAGGGAACAAATCTCAATAGCAAGAATAAGGGATGAAAGAGGGGTCATTACAACAGACCCTAATGAAATCAAAAGGATAGTTACACAATACTATGAAGGATTGTACTCCAATGAATTCAACAATTTGGAAGACATGGACAAATTCCTGGAAAAACAATCCCTCCCTAGACTATCCTCGGTGGACATCAAAAATCTCAACAGACCCATCGCAATAGAAGAAATAGAAAAGGTTATCAAGGGATTACCAACAAAAAAATCCCCTGGACCAGATGGATACACTGGAGAATTCTACCAAGCATTCAGGGAAGAACTAATACCAATCCTACACAAACTTTTCCAGAACATAGAAAAAGATGGCAAACTCCCAAACTCCTTCTATGAAGCTAGTATAACTCTGATACCCAAACCGGGCAAGGATCCCACAAGAATCGAGAACTACAGACAGATATCCCTAATGAACATTGATGCAAAAATCCTTAACAAAATACTAGCCAACAGAATACAAAAGTATATAAAACAAATAATTCACCATGACCAAGTGGGATTCATACCAGGGATGCAGGGATGGTTCAACATACGAAAGACCATTAGTATTATTCGTCACATTGACATGAAAAAGTATAAGAATCACATGATAATATCAATAGACGCAGAAAAAGCATTCGACAACATCCAACACCAATTCCTGTGTAAGACACTAGCGAAGATAGGAATGGAAGGAAAGTTCCTCAAGACAATACAGGCTATATATGAAAAACCAACAGCCAAAGTGGTAGTCAATGGAGAAAAGACTAACACAATCCCACTGAAAAAGGGAACCAGACAAGGATGCCCCTTGTCTCCACTCCTATTTAATATCGTGCTGGAGGTTTTAGCTAACAGCATAAGGCAAAGAAGTGACATCAAAGGTATTCGTCTGGGGAAGGAAGAGGTGAAACTATCGTTATTTGCAGATGATATGATTTTATATATGGAAAATCCCAAAAGTTCCACAAGTGGAGTACTGGAAGCAATAGAGGAGTTTGGCAGAGTGGCAGGATACAAGATCAACAAACAGAAGTCCATCGGACTGTTATACACATCAGATAAGACCACAGAAGAAGAGATCAAAAAGGTGGTACCCTTCACAAAAGCCAAACACAAACTGAAATATCTAGGGATACACTTGACTGAAAAAACAAAAGATCTATATAGGGAAAACTATAGAACACTATTACAAGAAACCAAGAGCGACCTCAACAAATGGAAGAATATTCCGTGCTCTTGGATTGGGAGACTTAATATAGTTAAGATGTCAGTTCTGCCAAAGGCACTATATAAGTTTAATGCTATCCCGATACAATTACCATCATCTTTCTTCAAAGAAATGGAAAAACTCATTACCAACTTCATATGGAGAGGGAAGAAGCCCAGAATTAGCAGAGAACTCCTCAAGAAGAAGGACACCGTGGGAGGGCTTGCTTTACCTGACTTTGGCACATACTATACAGCCACAGTTCTCAAAACTGCATGGTATTGGTACAATGACAGATACTCAGACCAATGGAAAAGAACTGAAAACCCAGAAATAAAAGCATCAGCATACACACAGCTGATCTTTGACAAGGGCCCCAAAAAGATCAAATGGGAAGCAGATGCCCTCTTTAACAAGTGGTGCTGGAAAAAATGGATATCAACATGCAGAAAAATGAAGCAAGACCCTTATCTCACTCCATGCACAAGAATAAACTCAAGGTGGATCACAGACCTTGAAGTTAAACCCCAAACTATTAGGGCCATCAATGAGGGAACTGGGACCAACTTGAGAACTTTGGCGCAGGGAATACACAGGCTATCAGAAATAGGGAAGGACACAAACACAGAGGAGGCACAAATCGACAAATGGGATATACTGAAGATAAAACACTTGTGTACATCTAAAGAATTCACCAAGAGAGTAATAAGAGAGTCCACAGACTGGGAAAACATCTTTAGCAATGACACATCACACAAAGGCCTTATTACTAAAATCTACAGTACTCTGCTAGCTTCCAAAAAGAAAAAAACCAATAGCCCACTTGAAAGGTGGGCAAAGGACTTAAACAGAAGTTTCACAGGGGCAGAAATCCGAATGGCCAACAAACATATGAGAAAATGTTCCCGATCTTTAGCCATAAGAGAAATGCAAATTAAAACAACAATGAGGTACCACCTGACACCCTCAAAGGTAGCCCAATTCAAAAAATCAGAAAGCAACAAGTGTTGGAGGGGCTGTGGGGAGACAGGAACTCTCATCCACTGCTGGTGGGACTGTAAGTACGTACAGCCACTAAGGAAATCAATCTGGCGATACCTAAAACAGATGGAAATAGAGCTACCATATGACCCAGCAATCCCCCTACTGGGCATATACCCAGAAGAGGCAAGAAACAAACCAAGACCAGACATCTGTGCTCCAATGTTCATTGCGGCACAGTTCACAATTGCAAGGAGTTGGAAGCAACCCAAATTTCCATCAACTGACGATTGGATTAAAAAACTGTGGTATATACATACAATGGAATACTACGCACCACTAAAGAGCAGTGATGAACGTATGAGGGACATAGCGGCATGGGAAGAACTGGAGGAAATCATGCTAAGCGAAGTAAGTCAGGCACAAAAGGACAAGTACAACATGAGTCCGCTGAGTTAAGAATTAAAAAATATTTTTTTTTTTTAAAAAGCAAAAGTGGCACAGGGAAAAAAGCTACTGTATACATACATTTTAGGGGTGAAGACGGGGTAGTATGGAAGAGACCAGACCAAAACCAGGGATGTACATGGTAGACAATGGTGGAGGAGGTGGGGAAAGGAAAACAAAAGGATGAATACAAGGAAGAAAAGGGTAGTGGGGTCATAGGGCATTAATCCACCCAAGGGGAGGGTATTGTTTATATCTCCACAGGGAAAGTGGGACCAGACTTCAACTCAGTGTCGCAAGGTGTGAACGCAATATCCCGGTGTGGAGGAGGGAACCGGTGGAGAGGTCGGGGAGGGTGGCCCCAGCACCATAAATTAAGTGGATTCCTGCCCCTCCCCCGAAAAGAATTTTTTTCAAAGGACGACATTGACTCTGCTGCTCTGGGAGATGGACATATTTGATCAGAGCACACGGGAGCAGATGAAGGGGCAGGAGGAGAGAGTGGAGCACAGCCTGGCCCACCAGGCCGTGATGATGATGTTCCTGAGTAGAGCAGCCAGTCCACAGAGAGAACAACATGGCTGGCCCCACTATGAGACATGATGCCCCTCAGTGACTAAGGGCGATACAGGGGACAGCATCGGAGACACAGTGTGGGAATTGCACCTGACCTGATCCCACCACACCGAGGCAAATCACTGGGGGAGTGCAGCGGAACAGCAAGGGAATGGAGTGGCAAGGTCCCCAGGGAATGCTGAAAGTGGACTTTGGGGCCAGGGCGTGGTGCCCCAACAGACTGGACTGGAAAACGCTCCTAAGGGCCAGCAAACGATCCCTGAACTAACTACAAGCTTTTCTCTTGTGAACTGTTTTATTCTGTTCTTTGTCAGTGGTTTGTTTTTGTTGTTTTGTTGTCTGGTTGTATACTGTTGCTTTGTTTTCCTCTGTCTAGTTTTCGTGCATGTTAGTGACTCCACAGGTCTGTCTGAATAGGACAGGCTGGATGAACTATCTGGAGGAAAAACAACGGGACCGACAGTTTTGGGGGGACTTGGGGTGGGGGGGTAGGAGGGGTAAGGAAGTGGTGTTAACAAACCCAGGGACAAGGGAAAAACATGGGACCCCAAATGGTAGAGAAGTGGGAGTGGCAGGCCTGGTGGGAAATGATCAAGGGTAAGGTTGCTTAGAGAAGAGGTATACTCTAGCCCAGGTGGCGATGAAGCATGGTAGTAGGGCAGGAGGAAAGTCAAGGGAGATGGAGGAAAGAGCTAGGAGTCAAAGGGCATTCATGGAGGTCTAGACAAAGACATGTACATGCAAATATATACAGGAGGATGGGGAAATAGATCTATGTGTCTATATTTATAGGTCAAGTATTAAGGTGGCGGAAGGACCTTGGGCCTCTACTCAAACGCTCCCTCAATGCATGAATACCTTCTTTTATTAAATTGGAACTCTATGATGCTCACTCTCCCGACACAACGGCTGGAGCCAAAGTGTGTGAACAAGTAAATGTGGTGAAGAAAGCTGATGGTGCCCGGCTATCAAAAGAGATAGTGACTGGGGTCTTAAAGGCTTGAAGATAAACAAGCAGCCATCTAGCTCAGAAGCAACAAAGTCCACATGGAAGAACACACCAGCCTGAGTGAGCGAGTGGTCCCAAAGGGATCAGTTACCAGGCATCAAAGAACAAAAAATCTTATCATTGACTGCACACCTCCATGATAGGATCGCTGAAGACAAATGGGTGCATAAGCAAATGTGGTGAAGAAAGCTGATGGTGCCCGGCTATCAAAAGAGATAGTGTCTGGGGTCTTAAAGGCTTGAAGGTGAACAAGCGGCCATCTAGCTCAGAAGCAAATAAGCCCACATGGAAGAAGCACACCGGCCAGTGCGATCACGAGGTGCCCAAGGGACCAGGTATAAGGCATCATGCAAAAAAAAAAAAAAAAGATGTAAGTGTGTGTATGTATGTGTATATATGTGTATATGTATATATGTATGTATATATATGTATATATATCATATTAAATGAAGGGGGAAGTGCAGAGTGGAGACCCAAGGC
>NW_027459380.1:300000-385950 GCF_050624435.1 Tenrec ecaudatus | reverse complement strand
AGATAGTCCAAGTGCCTGCTAGTAAACCTACATAATCCATGGGCCCGCTAGTTAACCTACATAGTGCAACGGCCCGCTACTTAACCTAGATCGCGCAAGTGTCCGCTAGTTAACCTACATAGTCCTAGTGCCCGTTAGGGATCCTTCATAATCCAAGTACCCGCTAGGTAACCTAGATAGTCCAAGTGCCCGCTAGTAAACCTAGATAGTCCTAGTGCCCGTTAGTTAACCTAGATATTCCAAGTGTCCACTAGGGGACGTACATAGTCCAAGTGCCCGCTAGGTAACCTAGATAGTCCAAGTGCCCGCAGGGATCCTTCATAATCCAAGTGCCTGCTAGGCAACCTAGATAGTCCAAGTTCCCGCTAGGTAACCTAGATAGTCCAAGTGCCCGTTAACTAACCTAGATAGTCCATGTTCCCCCTAGGCAACCTACATAGTCCAAGTGCCCGTTAGTTAACCTAGAATTCCAAGAGCCCGCTATTTAACCTAGACTGTCCAAGTGCCCGCTAGGTTACCTGCATAGTCCAAGTGCCCGTTCGTTAACATAGATAGTCCAAGTGCCCGCTAGGGAACCTATATAGTCCAAGTGCTGTCTAGGTAACCTAGAAAGTCCAAGGGCCCGCTAGTTAACCTACATAGACCAAGGGCTCGCTTGTTAACTTTGATAGTCCAAGTGCCCCTTAGTTAACCTAGATCGTTCAAGTGCCCGCTAGTTAACCTAGATCGTCCAAGTACTGGCTAGTTAACCTACATAGTCAAGGGCCCACTAGTTAACCTAGATTGTCCAAGTGTCCTCTATTTAACCTACATAGTCCAAGTGCCCGCTAGGTAACCTACATAGTGTAAGTGTGTGCTAGGTAAACTACATAGTCCAAGTGCCCGCTAGTTAACATAGATAGTCCAAGTGCCCTCTAGGGAAGGTACATATTCCAAGTGCCCGCTAGGTAACCTAGAGAGTGCAAGTACCCGCTAGTTAACAAACATAGTCCAAGTGCCTGCTAGGTAACCTAGACAATCCAAGGGCCTGCTAGTTAACCTACATAGTCCAAGTGCCCGCTAGGTAACCCACATAGTGCAAGTGTCCGCTAGTTAACCTACATAGTCCAAGCGCCCGCTAGTTACCATACATAGTCCAAGTACCCGCTAGTTAACTTACATAGTTCAAGTGTCCGTAGGGAACATACATAGTCCAAGTGCCCGCTAGGGAACCTACGTAGTCCAAGTACCCGCTAGTTAACCTAGATTGTCCAAGTGCACGCTAGTTAACCTACATAGTCCAAGGGCCCGCTAGTTAACCTAGATAGTCCAAGTGCCCGCTAGTTAACCCACATAGTCCAAGTGCCCGCTAGGTAACCTAGACAGTTCAAGTGACCACTAGGTTACTTACATAGTCCAAGTGCCTGTTCGTTAACCTACATAGTCCAAGTGCCCGCTATTTAACCTAGATCGTCCAAGTGCACGCTAGTTAACCTAGATAGTCCACGTGCCCGCTAGTTAACCTAGATAGACCAAGTGCCCGCTAGGGAACCTACCTCGTCTAAGTGCCCGCTAGGGAACCTATATAGTCCAAGTGCTATCTAGGTAACCTAGATAGTCCAAGGGCCCGCTAGATAACCTACATCGTCCAAGGGCCCGCAAGTTAACCTAGATAGTCCAAGTGCCCGCTAGTTAACCTACATAATCCAAGTGCCCGCTAGGTAACCTAGACAGTTCAAGTGACCACTAGGTTACTTACATAGTCCAAGTGCCTGTTCGTTAACCTACATAGTCCAAGTGCCCGCTAGTTAACCTAGATCGTCCAAGTGCACGCTAGTTAACCTACATAATCCAAGGGCCCGCTAGTTAACCTACATAGTCCAAGGGCCCGCTAGTTAACCTACATCGTCCAAGGGTCTGCAAGTTAACCTAGATAGTCCTAGTGCCCGTTAGTTAACCTACATAGTCCAAGTGCCCGCTAGGTAACCTAGACAGTTCAAGTGACCACTAGGTTACTTACATAGTCCAAGTGCCTGTTCGTTAACCTACATAGTCCAAGTGCCCGCTAGGTAACCTATATAGTCCAAATGCCCGCTAGGGACCCTAATAGACCAAGTGCCCGCTAGTTATGCTAGATAGTCCAAGTGCTCGCTAGTTAACCTTGATAGTCCACGTGCCCGCTAGATAACCTAGATAGACCAAGTGCCCGCTAGGGAACCTACCTAGTCCAAGTGCCCGCTAGGGAACCTATATAGTCCAAGTGCTATCTAGGTAACCTAGATAGTCCAAGGGCCCGCTAGATAACCTACATCATCCAAGGGCCTGCAAGTTAACCTAGATAGTCCAAGTGCCCGCTAGTTAACCTACATAGTCCAAGTGCCCGCTAGGTAACCTAGACAGTTCAAGTGACCACTAGGTTACTTACAAAGTCCAAGTGCCTGTTCATTAACCTACATAGTCCAAGTGCCCGCTAGTTAACCTAGATCGTCCAAGTGCACGCTAGTTAGCCTACATAGTCCAAGGGCCCTCTAGTTAACCTACATAGTTCAAGGGCCCGCTAGTTAACCTACATCGTCCAAGGGCCTGCAAGTTAACCTAGATAGTCCGAGTGCCCGCTAGGTAACCTAGACAGTTCAAGCGACCACTAGGTTACTTACATAGTCCAAGTGCCTGTTCGTTAACCTACATAGTCCAAGTGCCCGCTAGGTAACCTATATAGTCCAAATGCCCGCTAGGGACCCTAATAGTCCAAGTGCCCGCTAGTTATCCTAGATAATCCAAGTGCTCGCTAGTTAACCTAGATACTCCAAGTGTCCGCTAGTTAACCTAGATAGACCAAGTGCCCGCTAGGGAACCTACCTAGTCCAAGTGCCCGATAGGGAACTTAACATAGTCCAAGGCCTGCTAGGGAACCTACATAGTCCAAGTGCCTGTTAGTTAACCTAGATAGTACAAGTGCCCGCTAGGTAACCTAGATCGTCCAAGTGCACGCTAGTTAACCTACATAGTCCAAGGGCCCGCTAGTTAACCTACATAGTCCAAGGGCCCGCTAATTAACCTACATCATCCAAGTTTCTGCAAGTTAACCTAGATAGTCCAAGTGCCCGTTAGTTAACCTACATAGTCCAAGTGCCCGCTAGGTAACCTAGACAGTTCAAGTGACCACTAGGTTACTTACATAGTCCAAGTGACTGTTCGTTAACCTACATAGTCCAAGTGCCCGCTAGGTAACCTATATAGTCCAAATGCCCGCTAGGGACCCTAGTAGTCCAAGTGCCCGCTAGTTATCCTAGATAGTCCAAGTGCTCGCTAGTTAACCTTGATAGTCCACGTGCTCGCTAGTTAACCTAGATAGACCAAGTGCCCACTAGGGAACCTACCTAGTCCAAGTGCCCCTAGGGAACCTATATAGTCCAAGTGCTATCTAGGTAACCTAGATAGTCCAAGGGCCCGCTAGATAACCTACATCGTCCAAGGGCCCGCAAGTTAACCTAGATTGTCCAAGTGCCCGCTAGTTAACCTACATACTCCAAGTGCCCGCTAGGTAACCTAGACAGTTCAAGTGACCACTAGGTTACTTACATAGTCCAAGTGCCTGTTCGTTAACCTACATAGTCCAAGTGCCCGCTAGTTAACCTAGATCGTCCAAGTGCACGCTAGTTAACCTACATAATCCAAGGGCCCGCTAGTTAACCTACATAGTTCAAGGGCCCGCTAGTTAACCTACATCGTCCAAGGGCCTGCAAGTTAACCTAGATAGTCCGAGTGCCCGCTAGGTAACCTAGACAGTTCAAGCGACCACTAGGTTACTTACATAGTCCAAGTGCCTGTTCGTTAACCTACATAGTCCAAGTGCCCGCTAGGTAACCTATATTGTCCAAATGCCCGCTGGGGACACTAATAGTCCAAGTGCCCGCTAGTTATCCTAGATAATCCATGTGCTCGCTAGTTAACCTAGATACTCCAAGTGTCCGCTAGTTAACCTAGATAGACCAAGTGCCAGCTAGGGAACCTACCTAGTCCAAGTGCCTTATAGGGAACTTACATAGTCCAAGGCCTTCTAGGGAACCTACATAGTCCAAGTGCCTGTTAGTTAACCTAGATAGTACAAGTGCCCGCTAGTTAACCTAGATAGTCCAAGTGCCTGCTAGTATACCTACATAATCCATGGGCCCGCTAGTTAACCTACATAGTGCAAGGGCCCGCTAGTTAACCTACATCGTCTAAGGGCCCGCTAGTTAACCTAGATAGTCCAAGTGCCCGCTAGTTAACCTACATAGTCTAAGTGCCCGCTAGGTAACCTAGACAGTTCAAGTGACCAATAGGTTACCTACATAGTCCAAGTGCCCGTTCGTTAGCCTACATAGTCCAAGTACCCGCTAGGTACCCAATATAGTCCAAATGCCAGCTAGGGGCCCTAATAGTCCAAATGCCCGCTAGTTAACCTAGATAATCCAAGTGCCCGCTAGTTAACCTAGATAGATAAAGTGCCCGCTAGGGAACCTATCTAGTCCAAGAACCGGCTAGGAAACGTACATAGTCCAAGTGCCCGCTAGGTAACATACATAGTCCAAGTGCCCGCTAGGTAACGTAGATATTCCAAGTGCCTGCTAGGGAAAGTACATAGTCCAAGTGCCCGCTAGGAAACCTAGATAGTCCAAGGGCCCGCTAGGTAACCTACATTGTTCTAGTGCCCCCTAGTTAACCTACATTCTCCAAGTGCCCGATAGGGAACCTACATAGTCCAAGTGCCCGCTAGGTAACCTACATAGTCCAAATGCCCGCTAGTTAACCTACATAGTACAAGTGCCCGATAAGTCACCTACATTATCCAATTGCCCGCTAGGGAACCTACATACTCCAAGTGCCCGCTAAGTAACCTACATAGTCCAAATGCCCGCTAGTTAACCTACATAGTCCAAGTGCCCGATCGGGAACCTATATAATCCAAGTGCCTGCTAGGGAACCTACATAGTCCAAGTGCCCACTAGGTAACCTACATAGTCCAAATGCCCACTAGTTAACCTACATAGTCCAAGTGCAATATAGGGAAACTACATAATCCAAGTGCCCGCTAGGGAACCTACATAGTCCAAGTGCTCGTTAGGTAACCTACATAGTCCATTGGCCCGCTGGTTAACCTACATATTCCAAGTGCCCGCTAGTAAACCCACATAATCTAAGTGCCCGTTAGCTAACCTAGATAGTCCAAGGGCCCGCTAGTTGACCTACATAGTCCAAGTGCCCGCTAGGTAACCTAGACAGTCCAAGTGCCCGCTAGTTAACCTACATAGTCCAAGTGCCCGATAGGGAACCTAGATAGTCCAAGTGTCCTCTAGTTAACTTACATAGTCCAAGTGCCCGTTAGTTAACCTAGATAGTCAAAGTGCCTGCTAGGTAACCTAGATATTCCAAGTGCCCACTAGGTAACCTACATAGTACAAGTTCCCGCTAGGTAACCTAAATAGTCCAAATGCCCGCTAGGGAATCTACATAGTCCATGTGCCCGCTAGTTAACCTAGATAGTCCAAGTGCCTGCTAGTAAACCTACATAATCCATGGGACCGCTAGTTAACCTACATAGTGCAAGGGCCCGCTAGTTAACCTAGATCGTGTAAATGTCCGCTAGTTAACCTACATAGTCCTAGTGCCTGCTAGGGATCCTTCATAATCCAAGTGCCCACAAGGTAACCTAGATAGTATAAGTGCCCGCTAGTTAACCTAGATAGTCCTAGTGCCCGTTAGTTAACCTAGATATTCCAAGTGCCCACTAGGGGACGTACATAGTCCAAGTGCCCGCTAGGTAACCTAGATAGTCCAAGTGCCCGCAGGGATCCTTCATAATCCAAGTGCCTGCTAGGCAACCTAGATAGTCCAAGTTCCCGCTAGGTAACCTAGATAGTCCAAGTGTCCGTAAACTAACCTAGATAGTCCAAGTCCCCGCTAGGCATCCTACATAGTCCAAGTGCCCGTTCGTTAACATAGATAGTCCAAGTGTCCGCTAGGGAAACTATATAGTCCAAGTGCTATCTAGGTAACCTAGATAGTCCAAGGGCCCGCTAGTTGACCTACATAGACCAAGGGCTCGCTTGTTAACTTTGATAGTCCAAGTGCCCCTTAGTTAACCTAGATCGTTCAAGTGCCCGCTAGTTAACCTAAATCGTCCAAGTACTGGCTAGTTAACCTACATAGTCAAGGGCCCACTAGTTAACCTAGATTGTCCAAGTGTCCTCTAGTTAACCTACATAGTCCAAGTGCCCGGTAGGTAACCTACATAGTGTAAGTGTTGGCTAGGTAAACTACATAGTCCAAGTGCCCGCTAGGTAACATAGATAGTCCAAGTGCCCTCTAGGGAAGGTACATATTCCAAGTGCCGGCTAGGTAACCTAGAGGGTGCAAGTGCCCGCTAGTTAACCTACATAGTCCAAGTGCCTGCTAGGTAACCTAGACAGTCCAAGGGCCTGCTAGTTAACCTACATAGTCCAAGTGCCCGCTAGGTAACCTACATAGTGCAAGTGTCCGCTAGTTAACCTACATAGTCCAAGCACCCGCTAGTTAACATACATAGTCCAAGTGCCCGCTAGGTAACCTACATAGTCCAAGTGCCCGCTAGGTAACCTAGACAGTTCAAGTGACCACTAGGTTACTTACATAGTCCAAGTGCCTGTTCATTAACCTACATAGTCCAAGTGCCCGCTAGTTAACCTACATCGTCCAAGTGCACGCTAGTTAACCTACATAGTCCAAGGGCCCGCAAGTTAACCTACATAGTCCAAGGGCCCGCTAGTTAACCTACATCGTCCAAGGGTCTGCAAGTTAACATAGATAGTCCAAGTGCCGCTAGTTAACCTACATAGTCCAAGTGCCCCCTAGGTAACCTAGACAGTTCAAGTGACCACTAGGTTACTTACATAGTCCAAGTGCCTGTTCGTTAACCTACATAGTCCAAGTGCCCGCTAGTTAACCTAGATCGTCCAAGTGCACGCTAGTTAACCTACATAGTCCAAGGGCCCGCTAGTTAAGCTACATAGTCCAAGGGCCCGCTAGTTAACCTACATCGTCCAAGGGCCTGCAAGTTAACCTAGATAGGCCGAGTGCCCGCTAGGTAACCTAGACAGTTCAAGCGACCACTAGGTTACTTACATAGTCCAAGTGCCTGTTCGTTAACCTACATAGTCCACGTGCCTGCTAGGTAACCTATATAGTCCAAATGCCCGCTAGGGACACTAATAGTCCAAGTGCCCGCTAGTTATCCTAGATAATCCAAGTGCTCGCTAGTTAACCTAGATACTCCAAGTGCCCGCTAGTTAACCTAGATAGACCAAGTGCCCGCTAGGGAACCTAACTAGTCCAAGTGCCCGATAGGGAACTTACATAGTCTAAGGCCTGCTAGGGAACCTACATAGTCCCAGTGCCTGTTAGTTCACCTAGATAGTACAAGTGCCCGCTAGGTAACCTAGATAGTCCAACAGCCCGCTAGATAACCTACATACTCCAAGAACCCACTAGGCAACATAGATATTTCAAGTGCCAGCAAGGTAACCTAGATAGTCCAAGTGCCCGCTAGGTAACCTACAAAGTCTATGTGCCCGCTAGGTTATCTATATAGTCCAAGTGCCCGTTAGGTAACCTTGATAGTCCAATTACCCGTTAGCTAACCTAGATAGTCCAAGTGTCCGCTAGTTAACCTACATAGTCCAAGTGCCCGATAGGGAACCTAGATAATCCAAGTGCCCGCTAGTTCACCTAGATCGTCCAAGTGCCCGCTAGTTAACCTACATAGTCAATGGGCCCGCTAGTTAACCTACATAGTGCAAGAGCCCGCTAGTCAACCTAGATCGTGTAAGTGTCCACTAGCTAACCTACATAGTCCACGTGCCAGTTAGCTAGCCTAGATAGTCCAAGGGCCCGCTAGTTGACCTTCATAGTCCAAGTGCCCGCTGGGTTACCTAGATAATCCAAGTGCCCGCTAGGGAACCTTCATAGTCTAAGTGCCTGCTAGGTAACCTAGATAGTCCAAGTGCCCGTTAGTTAACCTACATAGTCCAAGTGCCCACTAGAGGACATACTTAGTCAGTGTGCCCGTTAGCTAACCTAGATAGTCTAAGTGCCCGCTAGTTAACCTAGATAGTCCAAGTGCCCTCTAGTTAACCTAGACGTCCAAGTGCCCACTAGTTAACCTACATAGTCCAAAGGCCCGCTAGTTAACCTACAGAGTCCAAGGTCCGCTAGTTAACCTAGATAGTCCATGTGCTCGCTAGTTAACCTACATAGCACAAGGGCCCACTAGTTGACCTAGATAGTCCTAGTGCCCGCTAGTTAACCTAGAGAGTCCAAGTGCCCTCTAGTTAACCTAGATCGTCCAAGGGCCCACTAGTTAACCTACATAGTCCAAAGGCCCGCTAGTTAACCTACAGAGTCCAAGGTCCGCTAGTTAACCTAGATAGTCCAAGTGCTCGCTAGTTAACCTACATAGTACAAGGGCCCACTAGTTGACCCAGATACTCCAAGTGCCCGCTAGTTAACCTAGATAGTCCAAGTGCCCGCTAGGTAACCTAAGTAGTCCAAATGCCCGATATGGATCCTACATAGTCCAAGTGCCCTCTAGGTAACCTACATTGTCCAAGTGCCCGTTCGTTTACCTAGATAGTCCAAGTGTCCGCTTGGTAACCTATACTGCCCAAGTGCCCGCCAGGTTACCTATATAGTCCAAGTGCCCGTTCTTAACCTAGATAGTCCAAGTGCCCGCTAGGAAACCTACATAGTCCAAGGGCCCGCTAGGTAACCTAGATAGTCCAAGTGCCCGCTAGATAACCTAGAGTCCAAGTGCTCGCTAGTTAACCTACATAGTCCAAGTGCCCGCTATGTAACCTAGATAGTAAAAATGCCCGTTAGGTAACCTAGATAGTCCAAGTGCCCGCTAGGTAACTTACATTGTCCAAGTTCCCGCTAGGTAACTTAGATAGTCCAAGAGCCCGTTCGTTAACCTAGAAGTCAAAGTGCCCGCTAGGTAACCTAGACAGTCCAAGTGCCCGCTAGGTTACCTGCATATTCCAAGTGCCCGTTCGTTAACCTAGATAGTCCAAGTGCCCACTAGGTAACCTACATAGTCCAAGTGCCCGCTAGGTAACCTATATAGTCCAAGTGCCCGCTAGGTAACCTAGATAGTCCAAGGTCCCGCTAGTTAACCTACATAGTGCAAGGGCTCACTTGTTCACTTTGATAGTCCAAGTGCCCGCTAGTTAACCTTGATAGTCCAAGTGCCCACTAGTTAACCTAGATTGTCCAAGTGCCCGCTAGTTAACCTACATAGTCCAAGGGCCCACTAGTTAACCTAGATAGTCCAAGTGTCCTCTAGTTAACCTACATAGTCTAAGTGCCTGCTAGTTAACCTATATACCAAGTGCCCGCTATGTAAGCTAGATATTCCAAGGGCACGCTAGTTAACCTATATCGTCCAAGTGCCCGCTAGGCAACCTAGATAGTCCAAGTGCCCGCTAAGGAACCTACATAGTCCAAGTGCACGGTAGTTAACCTAGATAGTCCAAGGGCCCCCTAGTTAGCCTACATAGTCCAAGTTCCCGCTAGGTAACCTAGATAGTCCAAGTGCCCGTTCGGTAACCTAGATAGTCCAAGTGCCCTTTAGGGAACCTAGATATTCCAAGGGCCCGCTAGTAAACCTACATAGTCCTTGGGCCCGCTAGTTAACCTTCATAATCTAAGTGCCCGTTAGCTAACCTAGATAGTCCAAACGCCCGCTAGTTGACCTACATAGTCCAAGTGCCAGCTAGGTAACCTAGTTAGTCCAAGTGCCTGCTTGGTAACCTACATAGTGCAAATGTCCGCTAGTTAACCTACATATTCCATGTGCCCGCTAGGTAACCTAGATACTGCAAGTGCCCGCTAGTTTACCTAGAATAGTTCAAGTACCCGCTAGGTAAGCTAGATCATCCAAGAGCCCCCTAGTTACCCTACATAGTCCAAGTGCCCGCTAGTTAACAAACATAATATAAGTGCCCGTTGGCTAACCTAGATAGTCCAAGGGCCCGCTAGTTAACCTACATAGTCCAAGGGCCCGCTAGTTAACCTACATGGTCCAAGGGCCCGCTAGTTAACCTAGATAGTCCAAGTGCCCGTTCGTTAACCTACATAGTCCAAGTGCCCGCTAGGTAACCAATATAGTCCAAATGCCCGCTAGGGGCCCTAATAGTCCAAATGCCTGCTAGTTAACCTAGATAGTCCAAGTGCTCGCTAGTTAACCTAGATAGTCCAAGTGCCCGCTAGTTAACATAGATAGATAAAGTGCCCGCTAGGGAACCTATATAGTCCAAGTATCCGCTAGGATACGTACACAGTCCAAGTGCCCGCTAGGTAACGTACATAGTCCAAGTGCCCGCTAGGTTACGTAGAGAGTCCAAGTGCCCGCTAGGGAACGTACATACTCCAAGTGCCCGCTAGGTAACCTAGATAGTCCAAGTGCCCGCTAGTTAACCTACATTGTCCAAGTGCCTGCTAGGTTACCTAGATAATCCAATGCCAACTAGTTAACCTACATAGTCCAGGTTCCAACTAGGTAACCTAGATAGTCCAAGGGCCCCCTAGTTAACCTACATTCTCAAAGTGCCTGATAGGGAACCTACATAGTCCAAGTGCCTGCTAGGTAACATACATAGTCCAAATGCCCGTTAGTTAACCTACATAGTCCAAGTGACCCATAGGGAACCTACATAATCCAAGTGCCCGCTAGGGAACCTACATAGTCCATGTGCCCGTTAGGTAACCTAGATAGTCCAAATGCCAGCTAGGGAACCCACATAGTCCAAGTGCCCGCTAGGGAACTTCCATAGTCCAAGGGCCCGCTAGGGAATCTACAAAATCCAAGTGCCCGTTAGTTAACCTAGAAAGTCCAAGTGCCCGCATGGTAACCTAGATAGTCCAACAGCCCGGTAGGTAACCTACATACTCCAAGTACCCGCTAGGTAACGTAGATAGTTCAAGTGCCAGCTAGGTAACCTAGATAGTCCAAGTGCCCGCTAGGTAACCTACAAAGTCTAAGTGTCCGCTAGGTAATCTATATAGTCCAAATGACCGCAGGGAGCCTACATTGTCCAATGCCCGCTAGGTAACCTAGATAGTCTAAGGGCCCGCTAGGTATCCTACATAGTCCTAGTGCCCCCTAGTTAACCTACATTTTCCAAGTGCCCGAATTGGAAACTACATAGTCCACGTGCCCGCTAGGTAACCTACATAGTCCAAGTGCCCGCTAGGTAACCTACATTGTCCAAATGCCCTCTAGTTATTCTACATAGTCCAAGTGCCCGATAGGGAACCTACATAATCCAAATGCCCGCTAGAAAACATACATAGTCCAAGTGCCCGTTAGGTAACCTAGAAAGTCCAAATGCCCGCCAGGAAACCCACATAGTCCAAGTGCCCGCTAGGGAACTTACATAGTCCAAGGGCCCGCTAGGGAACCTACACAGTCCAAGTGCCCGTTAGTTAACCTAGATAGTCCAAGTGCCCGCTTGGTAACCTAGATAGTCCAACAGCCCGCTAGGTAACCTACATACTCCAAGAACGCACTAGGTAACGTGGATAGTTCAAGTGCGAGCTAGGTAACCTAGATAGTCCAATTGCCCGCTAGGTAACCTACAAAATCTAAGGGCCCGCTAGGTTATCTATGTAGTCCAAATGCCCGCTAGGGAATCTACATAGTCCAAGGGCCCGCTAGTTAACGTAGATAGTCCAAGTGCCGCTAGTTATTCTACATAGTTCAAGGGCCCACTAGTTAACCTACACAGTCCAAGTACCCGCTAAGAAACCTAGATAGTCCAAGTGCACGCTAGTTAACCTAGATAGTCCAAGTGCCCTCTAGTTAACCTAGATCGTCCAAGTGCCCGCTAAGAAACCTAGATAGTCCAAGTGCCCGTTACCTAACCTAGATAGTCCAATTGCCCGCTATGCAACATACATAGTCCAAGTGCCCGTTCGTTAACCTAGAAGTCCAAGTGCCCGCTAGGTAACCTAGACTCTCCAAGTGCCCGCTAGGTTGCCTACATAGTCCAAATGCCCGTTCGGTAACCTAGATAGTGCAAGTGCCCGGTAGTTAACCTACATAGTCCAAGTGCACGCTAGGTAACCTAGATAGTCCAAGGGCCCGCTAGTTAACCTACATAGTCCAAGTGCCCGGTAGTTAACTTACATAGTTCAAGTGTCCGTAGGGAACATACATAGTCCAAGTGCCCGCTAGGGAACCTACATAGTCCAAGTGCCCGCTAGTTAATCTACATAGTTCAACGCCCGCTAGTTAACCTACATAATCCAAGTACCCGCTAGTTAACCTAGATCGTCCAAGTGTCCGCTAATTAACCTACATAGTACAAGTGCCCGCTAGGGAAACTAGATAGTCTAAGTGCCCGCTCTGGAACCTACATAGTCCAAGTGACTGCTAGGGAACCTACATAGTCCATGTGCCCGTTCTGGAACATACATAGTCCAAGTGCCCGCTAGGGAATCTACATAGTCCAAGGGCCCGCTAGTTAACGTAGATAGTCCAAGTGCCGCTAATTAATCTACATAGTCCAAGGGCCCGCTAGTTAACCTACATAGTCCAAGTACCCGCTAGCTAACCTAGATCGTCCAAGTGCCCACTAGGTAACCTGCATAGTCCAAGGGCCCGCTAGTTAACCTACATAGTTCAAGGGCCCGCTAGTTAACCTACATAGTCCAAGGGCCCGCTAGTTAACCTAGATAGACCAAGTGCCCGCTAGTTAACCTACATAGTCCAAGTGCCCACTAGGTAACCAATATAGTCCAAATGCCCGCTAGGGGCCCTAATAGTCCATATGCCCGCTAGTTAACCTAGATAGTCCAAGTGTTCGCTAGTTAACCTAGATAGACCAAGTGCCCGCTAGGGAACCTATCTAGTCCAAATACCCGCTAGGAAACGTACATAGTCCAAGTGCCCGCTAGGTAACGTACATAGTCCAAGTGCCCGCTAGGTAACGTAGATAGTCCAAGTGCCCGTTTGGGATCGTACATAATCCAAGTGCCTGCTAGGTAACCGAGATAGTCCAAGTGCCCACTAGTTAACCTACATAGTCCAGGTTCCCCCTAGGTAACCTAGATAGTCCAAGGCCCGCTAGGTAACCTACATAGTCCTAGTGCCCCCTAGTTAACCTACATTCTCCTAGTGCCCGATAGGGAACCTACATAGTCCACGTGCCCGCTAGGTAATGTACATATTCCAAATGCCCTCTAGTTAATCTACATAGTCCAAGTGCCCGATAGGGAACCTACATAATCCAAGTGCTCGCTAGGGAACCTACATAGTCCAAGTGCCCGTTAGGTAACCTAGATAGTCCAAATGCCCGCCAGGAAACCCACATAGTCCAAGTGCCCGCTAGGGAACTTACATAGTCCAAGGGCCCGCTAGGGAATCTACACAGTCCAAGTGCCTGTTATTTAACCTAGATAGTCCAAGTGCCCGCTTGGTAAACTAGATAGTCCAACAGCCCGCTAGGTAACCTACATACTCTAAGAACCAGCTATAAGGTAGATAGTTCAAGTGCCAGCTAGGTAACCTAGATAGTCTAAGGGCCCGCTAGGTAACCTACATAGTCCTAGTGCCCCCTAGTTAACCTACATTCTCCAAGTGCCTGATAGGGAACCTACATAGAACAAGTGCCCGCTAGGTAACCTACATAGTCCAAATGCCCGCAAATTAATCTACATAGTCCAAGTGCCCGCTAGGGTCCTTACATAGTCCAAGGGCCCGCTAGGTAACCTACATAGTCCAAGTGCCCGTTAGTTAACCTAGATAGTCCCAGTGCCCGCTAGGTAACCTAGATAGTCCAACAGCCCGGTAGGTAACCTACATACTCCAAGTACCCGCTAGGTAACGTAGATAGCTCAAGTGCCAGCTAGGTAACCTAGATTGTCCAAGTGCCCGCTAGGTAACCTACAATGTCTAAGTGCCCGCTAGGTAATCTATATAGTCCAAATGTCCGCTAGGGAGCCTACATAGTCCAAATGCCCGCTAGGTAACCTAGATAGTCTAAGGGCCCGCTAGGTAACCTACATACTCCTAGTGCCCCATAGTTAACCTACATTCTCCAAGTGCCCGATAGGGAACCTACATAGAACAAATGCCCGCTAGGTAACCTACATAGTCCAAATGCCCGCTAGTTAATCTACATAGTCCAAGTGCCCGATAGGGAACCTACATAATCCAAGTGCCTGCTAGGGAACCTACATAGTCCAAGTGCCCGTTAGGTAACCTAGATAGTACAAGCCCGCTAGGGAACCCACATAGTCCAAGTGCCCGATAGGGAACCTACATAATCCAAGTGCCCGCTAGGGAACCTACATAGTCCAAGTGCCCGTTAGGTAAGCTAGATAGTCCAAATGCCCGCTAGGGAACCCACATAGTCCAAGTGCCCGCCAGGGAACTTACATAGTCCATGGGCCCGCTAGGGAACCTACATAGTCCAAGTGCCCTTTAGTTAACCTAGATAGTCCCAGTGACCACTAGGTAACCTAGATAGTCCAACAGCCCGGTAGGTAACCTACATACTCCAAGTACTCGCTAGGTAACGTAGATAGTTCAAGTGCCAGCTAGGTAACCTAGATAGTCCAAGTGCCCGCTAGGTAACCTACAAAGTCTATGTTCCCGCTAGGTAAATTATATAGTCCAAATCACCGCTAGGGAGCCTACATAGTCCAAATGCTCGCTAGGTAACCTAGATAGTCTAAGGGCCCGCTTGGTAACCTACATAGTCCTAGTGCCCCCTGGTTAACCTACATTTTCCAAGTGCCCGATAGGGAACCTACATAGTCCAAGTGCCTGCTAGGTAACCTACATAGTCCAAGTGCCCTCTAGTTAACCTACATAGTCCAAGTGCCCGACAGGGAACCTACATAATCCAAGTGCCCGCTAGGGAACCTACATAGTCCAACTGCCCGTTAGGTAACCTAGATAGTCCAAATGCCCGCCAGGAAACCCACATAGTCCAAGTGCCCGCTAGGGAACTTACATAGTCCAAGGGCCCGCTAGGGAACCTACACAGTCCAAGTGTCCGTTAGTTAACCTAGATAGTCCAAGTGCCCGCTTGGTAACCTAGATAGTCCAACAGCCCTCTAGGTAACCTACATACTCCAAGAGCCCGCTATAACGTAGATAGTTCAGGTGCCAGCTAGGTAACCTAGATAGTCCATGTGCCGCTAGGTAACCTACAAAGTCTAAGTGCCCGCTAGGTTATCTATATAGTCCAAATGCCCGCTAGGGAATCTACATAGTGCAAGGGCCCGCTAGTTAACGTAGATCGTCCAAGTGCCGCTAGTTAATCTACATAGTCCAAGGGCCCGCTAGTTAACCTACATACTCCAAGTACCCGCTAAGAAACCTTCATAGTCCAAGTGCCCGCTAGTTAACCTAGATAGTCCAAGTGTCCTCTAGTTAACCTAGATCGTCCAAGTGCCCGCTAAGAAACCTAGATATTCCAAGTGCCCGTTACCTAACCTAGATAGTCCAATTGCCCGCTAGGTTACCTACATAGTCCAAATGCCCATTCGGTAACCTAGATAGTGAAAGTGCCCGGTTGTTAACCTACATAGTCCAAGTGCCCGGTAGTTAACTTACGTAGTTCAAGTGTCCGTAGGGAACATACAGAGTCCAAGTGCCCACTAGGGAACCTACATAGTCCAAGTGCCCGCTAGTTAATCTACATAGTTCAAGGGCCCGCTAGTTAACCTACATAATCCAAGTACCCGCTAGTTAACTTAGATCGTCCAAGTGTCCGCTAATTAACCTACATAGTACAAGTGCCCGCTAGGGAACCTAGATAGTCTAAGTGCCCGCTCTGGAACCTACATAGTCCAAGTGACTGCTAGGGAACCTACATAGTCCAAGTGCCCGCTCTGGAACATACATAGTCCGAGTGCCCGCTAGGGAATCTACATACTCCAAGGCCCGCTAGTTAACGTAGATAGTCCAAGTGCCGCTAGTTAATCTACATAGTCCAAGGGCCTGCTAGTTAACCTACATAGTCCAAGTACCCGCTAGTTAACCTAAATCGTCCAAGGGCCCGCTAGTTAACCTACATAGTCCAAGTGCCCGCTAGGTAACCTAGATAGTCCAATTGCCCGTTAGCTAACCTAGATAGTCGAAGTGTACGCTAGTTAACCTACATAGTCCAAGTGCCTGTTGGTTAACGTAGATAGTCCAAGTGCCCGCTAGGTAACATAGACAGTCCAAGTGCCCGCTAGGTAACCTACATAGTCCAAGTGCCCGCTAGGTAACCTAGACAGTTCAAGTGACCACTAGGTTACTTACATAGTCCAAGTGCCTGTTCATTAACCTACATAGTCCAAGTGCCCGCTAGTTAACCTACATCGTCCAAGTGCACGCTAGTTAACCTACATAGTCCAAGGGCCCGCTAGTTAACCTACATAGTCCAAGGGCCCGTTGGTTAACCTACATCGTCCAAGGGTCTGCAAGTTAACATAGATAGTCCAAGTGCCGCTAGTTAACCTACATAGTCCAAGTGCCCCCTAGGTAACCTAGACAGTTCAAGTGACCACTAGGTTACTTACATAGTCCAAGTGCCTGTTCGTTAACCTACATAGTCCAAGTGCCCGCTAGTTAACCTAGATCGTCCAAGTGCACGCTAGTTAACCTACATAGTCCAAGGGCCCGCTAGTTAAGCTACATAGTCCAAGGGCCCGCTAGTTAACCTACATCGTCCAAGGGCCTGCAAGTTAACCTAGATAGGCCGAGTGCCCGCTAGGTAACCTAGACAGTTCAAGCGACCACTAGGTTACTTACATAGTCCAAGTGCCTGTTCGTTAACCTACATAGTCCACGTGCCTGCTAGGTAACCTATATAGTCCAAATGCCCGCTAGGGACACTAATAGTCCAAGTGCCCGCTAGTTATCCTAGATAATCCAAGTGCTCGCTAGTTAACCTAGATACTCCAAGTGCCCGCTAGTTAACCTAGATAGACCAAGTGCCCGCTAGGGAACCTAACTAGTCCAAGTGCCCGATAGGGAACTTACATAGTCTAAGGCCTGCTAGGGAACCTACATAGTCCCAGTGCCTGTTAGTTCACCTAGATAGTACAAGTGCCCGCTAGGTAACCTAGATAGTCCAACAGCCCGCTAGATAACCTACATACTCCAAGAACCCACTAGGCAACATAGATATTTCAAGTGCCAGCAAGGTAACCTAGATAGTCCAAGTGCCCGCTAGGTAACCTACAAAGTCTATGTGCCCGCTAGGTTATCTATATAGTCCAAGTGCCCGTTAGGTAACCTTGATAGTCCAATTACCCGTTAGCTAACCTAGATAGTCCAAGTGTCCGCTAGTTAACCTACATAGTCCAAGTGCCCGATAGGGAACCTAGATAATCCAAGTGCCCGCTAGTTCACCTAGATCGTCCAAGTGCCCGCTAGTTAACCTACATAGTCAATGGGCCCGCTAGTTAACCTACATAGTGCAAGAGCCCGCTAGTCAACCTAGATCGTGTAAGTGTCCACTAGCTAACCTACATAGTCCACGTGCCAGTTAGCTAGCCTAGATAGTCCAAGGGCCCGCTAGTTGACCTTCATAGTCCAAGTGCCTGCTGGGTTACCTAGATAATCCAAGTGCCCGCTAGGGAACCTTCATAGTCTAAGTGCCTGCTAGGTAACCTAGATAGTCCAAGTGCCCGTTAGTTAACCTACATAGTCCAAGTGCCCACTAGAGGACATACTTAGTCAGTGTGCCCGTTAGCTAACCTAGATAGTCCAAGTGCCCGCTAGTTAACCTAGATAGTCCAAGTGCCCTCTAGTTAACCTAGACGTCCAAGTGCCCACTAGTTAACCTACATAGTCCAAAGGCCCGCTAGTTAACCTACAGAGTCCAAGGTCCGCTAGTTAACCTAGATAGTCCATGTGCTCGCTAGTTAACCTACATAGCACAAGGGCCCACTAGTTGACCTAGATAGTCCTAGTGCCCGCTAGTTAACCTAGAGAGTCCAAGTGCCCTCTAGTTAACCTAGATCGTCCAAGGGCCCACTAGTTAACCTACATAGTCCAATGGCCCGCTAGTTAACCTACAGAGTCCAAGGTCCGCTAGTTAACCTAGATAGTCCAAGTGCTCGCTAGTTAACCTACATAGTACAAGGGCCCACTAGTTGACCCAGATACTCCAAGTGCCCGCTAGTTAACCTAGATAGTCCAAGTGCCCGCTAGGTAACCTAAGTAGTCCAAATGCCCGATATGGATCCTACATAGTCCAAGTGCCCTCTAGGTAACCTACATTGTCCAAGTGCCCGTTCGTTTACCTAGATAGTCCAAGTGTCCGCTTGGTAACCTATACTGCCCAAGTGCCCGCCAGGTTACCTATATAGTCCAAGTGCCCGTTCTTAACCTAGATAGTCCAAGTGCCCGCTAGGAAACCTACATAATCCAAGGGCCCGCTAGGTAACCTAGATAGTCCAAGTGCCCGCTAGACAACCTAGAGTCCAAGTGCTCGCTAGTTAACCTACATAGTCCAAGTGCCCGCTATGTAACCTAGATAGTAAAAATGCCCGTTAGGTAACCTAGATAGTCCAAGTGCCCGCTAGGTAACTTACATTGTCCAAGTTCCCGCTAGGTAACTTAGATAGTCCAAGAGCCCGTTCGTTAACCTAGAAGTCAAAGTGCCCGCTAGGTAACCTAGACAGTCCAAGTGCCCGCTAGGTTACCTGCATATTCCAAGTGCCCGTTCGTTAACCTAGATAGTCCAAGTGCCCACTAGGTAACCTACATAGTCCAAGTGCCCGCTAGGTAACCTATATAGTCCAAGTGCCCGCTAGGTAACCTAGATAGTCCAAGGTCCCGCTAGTTAACCTACATAGTGCAAGGGCTCACTTGTTCACTTTGATAGTCCAAGTGCCCGCTAGTTAACCTTGATAGTCCAAGTGCCCACTAGTTAACCTAGATTGTCCAAGTGCCCGCTAGTTAACCTACATAGTCCAAGGGCCCACTAGTTAACCTAGATAGTCCAAGTGTCCTCTAGTTAATCTACATAGTCTAAGTGCCTGCTAGTTAACCTATATACCAAGTGCCCGCTATGTAAGCTAGATATTCCAAGGGCACGCTAGTTAACCTATATCGTCCAAGTGCCCGCTAGGCAACCTAGATAGTCCAAGTGCCCGCTAAGGAACCTACATAGTCCAAGTGCACGGTAGTTAACCTAGATAGTCCAAGGGCCCCCTAGTTAGCCTACATAGTCCAAGTTCCCGCTAGGTAACCTAGATAGTCCAAGTGCCCGTTCGGTAACCTAGATAGTCCAAGTGCCCTTTAGGGAACCTAGATATTCCAAGGGCCCGCTAGTAAACCTACATAGTCCTTGGGCCCGCTAGTTAACCTTCATAATCTAAGTGCCCGTTAGCTAACCTAGATAGTCCAAACGCCCGCTAGTTGACCTACATAGTCCAAGTGCCAGCTAGGTAACCTAGTTAGTCCAAGTGCCTGCTTGGTAACCTACATAGTGCAAATGTCCGCTAGTTAACCTACATATTCCATGTGCCCGCTAGGTAACCTAGATACTGCAAGTGCCCGCTAGTTTACCTAGAATAGTTCAAGTACCCGCTAGGTAAGCTAGATCATCCAAGAGCCCCCTAGTTACCCTACATAGTCCAAGTGCCCGCTAGTTAACAAACATAATATAAGTGCCCGTTGGCTAACCTAGATAGTCCAAGGGCCCGCTAGTTAACCTACATAGTCCAAGGGCCCGCTAGTTAACCTACATGGTCCAAGGGCCCGCTAGTTAACCTAGATAGTCCAAATGTCCGCTAGTTAACCCACATATTCCATGTGCCCGCTAGGTAACCTAGATACTGCAAGTGCCCGCTAGTTTACCTAGAATAGTTCAAGTACCCGCTAGGTAAGCTAGATCATCCAAGAGCCCCCTAGTTACCCTACATAGTCCAAGTGCCCGCTAGTTAACAAACATAATATAAGTGCCTGTTGGCTAACCTAGATAGTCCAAGGGCCCGCTAGTTAACCTACATAGTCCAAGGGCCCGCTAGTTAACCTACATGGTCCAAGGGCCCGCTAGTTAACCTAGATAGTCCAAGTGCCCGTTCGTTAACCTACATAGTCCAAGTGCCCGCTAGGTAACCAATATAGTCCAAATGCCCGCTAGGGGCCCTAATAGTCCAAATGCCTGCTAGTTAACCTAGATAGTCCAAGTGCTCGCTAGTTAACCTAGATAGTCCAAGTGCCCGCTAGTTAACATAGATAGATAAAGTGCCCGCTAGGGAACCTATATAGTCCAAGTATCCGCTAGGATACGTACACAGTCCAAGTGCCCGCTAGGTAACGTACATAGTCCAAGTGCCCGCTAGGTTACGTAGAGAGTCCAAGTGCCCGCTAGGGAACGTACATACTCCAAGTGCCCGCTAGGTAACCTAGATAGTCCAAGTGCCCGCTAGTTATCCTACATTGTCCAAGTGCCTGCTAGGTTACCTAGATAATCCAATGCCAACTAGTTAACCTACATAGTCCAGGTTCCAACTAGGTAACCTAGATAGTCCAAGGGCCCCCTAGTTAACCTACATTCTCAAAGTGCCTGATAGGGAACCTACATAGTCCAAGTGCCTGCTAGGTAACATACATAGTCCAAATGCCCGTTAGTTAACCTACATAGTCCAAGTGACCCATAGGGAACCTACATAATCCAAGTGCCCGCTAGGGAACCTACATAGTCCATGTGCCCGTTAGGTAACCTAGATAGTCCAAATGCCAGCTAGGGAACCCACATAGTCCAAGTGCCCGCTAGGGAACTTCCATAGTCCAAGGGCCCGCTAGGGAATCTACAAAATCCAAGTGCCCGTTAGTTAACCTAGAAAGTCCAAGTGCCCGCATGGTAACCTAGATAGTCCAACAGCCCGGTAGGTAACCTACATACTCCAAGTACCCGCTAGGTAACGTAGATAGTTCAAGTGCCAGCTAGGTAACCTAGATAGTCCAAGTGCCCGCTAGGTAACCTACAAAGTCTAAGTGTCCGCTAGGTAATCTATATAGTCCAAATGACCGCAGGGAGCCTACATTGTCCAATGCCCGCTAGGTAACCTAGATAGTCTAAGGGCCCGCTAGGTATCCTACATAGTCCTAGTGCCCCCTAGTTAACCTACATTTTCCAAGTGCCCGAATTGGAAACTACATAGTCCACGTGCCCGCTAGGTAACCTACATAGTCCAAGTGCCCGCTAGGTAACCTACATTGTCCAAATGCCCTCTAGTTATTCTACATAGTCCAAGTGCCCGATAGGGAACCTACATAATCCAAATGCCCGCTAGAAAACATACATAGTCCAAGTGCCCGTTAGGTAACCTAGAAAGTCCAAATGCCCGCCAGGAAACCCACATAGTCCAAGTGCCCGCTAGGGAACTTACATAGTCCAAGGGCCCGCTAGGGAACCTACACAGTCCAAGTGCCCGTTAGTTAACCTAGATAGTCCAAGTGCCCGCTTGGTAACCTAGATAGTCCAACAGCCCGCTAGGTAACCTACATACTCCAAGAACGCACTAGGTAACGTGGATAGTTCAAGTGCGAGCTAGGTAACCTAGATAGTCCAATTGCCCGCTAGGTAACCTACAAAATCTAAGGGCCCGCTAGGTTATCTATGTAGTCCAAATGCCCGCTAGGGAATCTACATAGTCCAAGGGCCCGCTAGTTAACGTAGATAGTCCAAGTGCCGCTAGTTATTCTACATAGTTCAAGGGCCCACTAGTTAACCTACACAGTCCAAGTACCCGCTAAGAAACCTAGATAGTCCAAGTGCACGCTAGTTAACCTAGATAGTCCAAGTGCCCTCTAGTTAACCTAGATCGTCCAAGTGCCCGCTAAGAAACCTAGATAGTCCAAGTGCCCGTTACCTAACCTAGATAGTCCAATTGCCCGCTATGCAACATACATAGTCCAAGTGCCCGTTCGTTAACCTAGAAGTCCAAGTGCCCGCTAGGTAACCTAGACTCTCCAAGTGCCCGCTAGGTTGCCTACATAGTCCAAATGCCCGTTCGGTAACCTAGATAGTGCAAGTGCCCGGTAGTTAACCTACATAGTCCAAGTGCACGCTAGGTAACCTAGATAGTCCAAGGGCCCGCTAGTTAACCTACATAGTCCAAGTGCCCGGTAGTTAACTTACATAGTTCAAGTGTCCGTAGGGAACATACATAGTCCAAGTGCCCGCTAGGGAACCTACATAGTCCAAGTGCCCGCTAGTTAATCTACATAGTTCAACGCCCGCTAGTTAACCTACATAATCCAAGTACCCGCTAGTTAACCTAGATCGTCCAAGTGTCCGCTAATTAACCTACATAGTACAAGTGCCCGCTAGGGAAACTAGATAGTCTAAGTGCCCGCTCTGGAACCTACATAGTCCAAGTGACTGCTAGGGAACCTACATAGTCCATGTGCCCGTTCTGGAACATACATAGTCCAAGTGCCCGCTAGGGAATCTACATAGTCCAAGGGCCCGCTAGTTAACGTAGATAGTCCAAGTGCCGCTAATTAATCTACATAGTCCAAGGGCCCGCTAGTTAACCTACATAGTCCAAGTACCCGCTAGCTAACCTAGATCGTCCAAGTGCCCACTAGGTAACCTGCATAGTCCAAGGGCCCGCTAGTTAACCTACATAGTTCAAGGGCCCGCTAGTTAACCTACATAGTCCAAGGGCCCGCTAGTTAACCTAGATAGACCAAGTGCCCGCTAGTTAACCTACATAGTCCAAGTGCCCACTAGGTAACCAATATAGTCCAAATGCCCGCTAGGGGCCCTAATAGTCCATATGCCCGCTAGTTAACCTAGATAGTCCAAGTGTTCGCTAGTTAACCTAGATAGACCAAGTGCCCGCTAGGGAACCTATCTAGTCCAAATACCCGCTAGGAAACGTACATAGTCCAAGTGCCCGCTAGGTAACGTACATAGTCCAAGTGCCCGCTAGGTAACGTAGATAGTCCAAGTGCCCGTTTGGGATCGTACATAATCCAAGTGCCTGCTAGGTAACCGAGATAGTCCAAGTGCCCACTAGTTAACCTACATAGTCCAGGTTCCCCCTAGGTAACCTAGATAGTCCAAGGCCCGCTAGGTAACCTACATAGTCCTAGTGCCCCCTAGTTAACCTACATTCTCCAAGTGCCCGATAGGGAACCTACATAGTCCACGTGCCCGCTAGGTAATGTACATATTCCAAATGCCCTCTAGTTAATCTACATAGTCCAAGTGCCCGATAGGGAACCTACATAATCCAAGTGCTCGCTAGGGAACCTACATAGTCCAAGTGCCCGTTAGGTAACCTAGATAGTCCAAATGCCCGCCAGGAAACCCACATAGTCCAAGTGCCCGCTAGGGAACTTACATAGTCCAAGGGCCCGCTAGGGAATCTACACAGTCCAAGTGCCTGTTATTTAACCTAGATAGTCCAAGTGCCCGCTTGGTAAACTAGATAGTCCAACAGCCCGCTAGGTAACCTACATACTCTAAGAACCAGCTATAAGGTAGATAGTTCAAGTGCCAGCTAGGTAACCTAGATAGTCTAAGGGCCCGCTAGGTAACCTACATAGTCCTAGTGCCCCCTAGTTAACCTACATTCTCCAAGTGCCTGATAGGGAACCTACATAGAACAAGTGCCCGCTAGGTAACCTACATAGTCCAAATGCCCGCAAGTTAATCTACATAGTCCAAGTGCCCGCTAGGGTCCTTACATAGTCCAAGGGCCCGCTAGGTAACCTACATAGTCCAAGTGCCCGTTAGTTAACCTAGATAGTCCCAGTGCCCGCTAGGTAACCTAGATAGTCCAACAGCCCGGTAGGTAACCTACATACTCCAAGTACCCGCTAGGTAACGTAGATAGCTCAAGTGCCAGCTAGGTAACCTAGATTGTCCAAGTGCCCGCTAGGTAACCTACAATGTCTAAGTGCCCGCTAGGTAATCTATATAGTCCAAATGTCCGCTAGGGAGCCTACATAGTCCAAATGCCCGCTAGGTAACCTAGATAGTCTAAGGGCCCGCTAGGTAACCTACATAGTCCTAGTGCCCCATAGTTAACCTACATTCTCCAAGTGCCCGATAGGGAACCTACATAGAACAAATGCCCGCTAGGTAACCTACATAGTCCAAATGCCCGCTAGTTAATCTACATAGTCCAAGTGCCCGATAGGGAACCTACATAATCCAAGTGCCTGCTAGGGAACCTACATAGTCCAAGTGCCCGTTAGGTA
The DNA here is from genome assembly GCF_050624435.1 of Tenrec ecaudatus. NCBI lineage: Eukaryota > Metazoa > Chordata > Mammalia > Afrosoricida > Tenrecidae > Tenrec > Tenrec ecaudatus. Next base: position 361,721 of record NW_027459380.1, on the reverse strand, counting down.
ACCTAGATAGTACAAGCCCGCTAGGGAACCCACATAGTCCAAGTGCCCGATAGGGAACCTACATAATCCAAGTGCCCGCTAGGGAACCTACATAGTCCAAGTGCCCATTAGGTAAGCTAGATAGTCCAAATGCCCGCTAGGGAACCCACATAGTCCAAGTGCCCGCCAGGGAACTTACATAGTCCATGGGCCCGCTAGGGAACCTACATAGTCCAAGTGCCCTTTAGTTAACCTAGATAGTCCCAGTGACCACTAGGTAACCTAGATAGTCCAACAGCCCGGTAGGTAACCTACATACTCCAAGTACTCGCTAGGTAACGTAGATAGTTCAAGTGCCAGCTAGGTAACCTAGATAGTCCAAGTGCCCGCTAGGTAACCTACAAAGTCTATGTTCCCGCTAGGTAAATTATATAGTCCAAATCACCGCTAGGGAGCCTATATAGTCCAAATGCTCGCTAGGTAACCTAGATAGTCTAAGGGCCCGCTTGGTAACCTACATAGTCCTAGTGCCCCCTGGTTAACCTACATTTTCCAAGTGCCCGATAGGGAACCTACATAGTCCAAGTGCCTGCTAGGTAACCTACATAGTCCAAGTGCCCTCTAGTTAACCTACATAGTCCAAGTGCCCGACAGGGAACCTACATAATCCAAGTGCCCGCTAGGGAACCTACATAGTCCAACTGCCCGTTAGGTAACCTAGATAGTCCAAATGCCCGCCAGGAAACCCACATAGTCCAAGTGCCCGCTAGGGAACTTACATAGTCCAAGGGCCCGCTAGGGAACCTACACAGTCCAAGTGTCCGTTAGTTAACCTAGATAGTCCAAGTGCCCGCTTGGTAACCTAGATAGTCCAACAGCCCTCTAGGTAACCTACATACTCCAAGAGCCCGCTATAACGTAGATAGTTCAGGTGCCAGCTAGGTAACCTAGATAGTCCATGTGCCGCTAGGTAACCTACAAAGTCTAAGTGCCCGCTAGGTTATCTATATAGTCCAAATGCCCGCTAGGGAATCTACATAGTGCAAGGGCCCGCTAGTTAACGTAGATCGTCCAAGTGCCGCTAGTTAATCTACATAGTCCAAGGGCCCGCTAGTTAACCTACATACTCCAAGTACCCGCTAAGAAACCTTCATAGTCCAAGTGCCCGCTAGTTAACCTAGATAGTCCAAGTGCCCTCTAGTTAACCTAGATCGTCCAAGTGCCCGCTAAGAAACCTAGATATTCCAAGTGCCTGTTACCTAACCTAGATAGTCCAATTGCCCGCTAGGTTACCTACATAGTCCAAATGCCCATTCGGTAACCTAGATAGTGCAAGTGCCCGGTTGTTAACCTACATAGTCCAAGTGCCCGGTAGTTAACTTACGTAGTTCAAGTGTCCGTAGGGAACATACAGAGTCCAAGTGCCCACTAGGGAACCTACATAGTCCAAGTGCCCGCTAGTTAATCTACATAGTTCAAGGGCCCGCTAGTTAACCTACATAATCCAAGTACCCGCTAGTTAACCTAGATCGTCCAAGTGTCCGCTAATTAACCTACATAGTACAAGTGCCCGCTAGGGAACCTAGATAGTCTAAGTGCCCGCTCTGGAACCTACATAGTCCAAGTGACTGCTAGGGAACCTACATAGTCCAAGTGCCCGCTCTGGAACATACATAGTCCAAGTGCCCGCTAGGGAATCTACATACTCCAAGGTCCGCTAGTTAACGTAGATAGTCCAAGTGCCGCTAGTTAATCTACATAGTCCAAGGGCCTGCTAGTTAACCTACATAGTCCAAGTGCCCGCTAGGTAACCTAGATAGTCCAATTGCCCGTTAGCTAACCTAGATAGTCCAAGTGTACGCTAGTTAACCTACATAGTCCAAGTGCCTGTTGGTTAACGTAGATAGTCCAAGTGCCCGCTAGGTAACATAGACAGTCCAAGTGCCCGCTAGGTTACCTACATAGTCCAAGTGCCCGTTCGTTAACCTACATATCCAAGTTCCCGCTAGGTAACCAATATAGTAAAAATGCCCGCTAGGGGCCCTAATAGTCCATATGCCCGCTAGTTAACCTAGATAGTCCAAGTGCTCGCGAGTTAACATAGATAGACCAAGTGCCCGCTAGGGAACCTATCTAGTCCAAGTACCCACTAGGAAACGTACATAGTCCAAGTGCCCGCTAGGTAACTTAGATAGTCCAAGTGCCCGCTAGGGAACGTACATAGTCCAAGTGCCTGCTAGGTAACCTAGATAGTTCAAGTGCCCACTAGTTAACCTACATAGTCCAGGTTCCCCCTAGGTAACCTAGATAGTCCAAGGGCCCGCTAGGTAACCTACATTGTCCTGATGCCCGCTAGTTAACCTGCAAAGTCTAAGTGCCCGCTAGGTAATCTATATATTCCAAATGACCGCTAGGGAGCCTACATAGTCCAAGTGCCCGCTAGGTAACCTACATAGTCCAAATGCCCTCTAGTTAACCTACATAGTCCACGTGCCCGATAGGGAACTTACATAATCCAAGTGCCCGCTAGGGAACCTACATAGTCCAAGTGCCCGTTAAGTAACCTAGATAGTACAAATGCCCGCCAGGAAACCCACATAGTCCAAGTGCTCGCTATGGAACTTACATAGGCCAAGGGCCCGCTAGGGAACCTACATAGTCCAAGTGCCCGTTAGTTAACCTAGATAGTCCAAGTGCCCTCTTGGTAACCTAGATAGTCCAACAGCCCGCTAGGTGACCTACATACTCCAAGAACCCGCTAGGTAACGTAGATAGTTCAAGTGCCAGCTAGGTAACCTACAGAGTCTAAGTGCCCACTAGGTAACCTAGATAATCCAAGTGCCCGCTACTTAACAACCTAGATACTCCAAGTACCCGCTAGTTAACCTAGATCGGCCAATTGTCAGCTAGTTAACCTACATAGTCCAAGTGCCCGCTAGGTAACCTAGATAGTCCAAGTGCCCTTTAGGGAACCTACATAGTCCAAGAGCCCGCTAGCGAACCTACATAGTCCAATTGCCCGCTCTGGAACATACATAGTCCAAGTCCCCATTAGTTAACATAGATAATCCAAGTGCCTGCTAGTTAACCTAGATAGTCCAAGTGCCCGCTAGGTAACCTAGATAGTCCAAGTGCCCGCTAGTTAACCTAGATAGTCCAAGTGCCCGCTAGTTAACCAGGATCGTCAAAGTGCCCTCTAGTTAACTTACATAGTCCAAAGGACTGCTAGTTAACCTACATAGACCAAGGACCCGCTAGTTAACCTACATAGTCCAAGTCCCTGTTAGGTAACCTAGACAGTCCAAGTGACCATTAGGTTACCTACATAGTCCAAGTGCCCGTTTGTTAACCTACATAATCCAAGTGCCGCTCGGTAACGTAGATAGCCCAAGAGCCCGCTAGAGAACGTATATAGTCCAAGTGCCCGCTAAGTAACCTAGATAGTCCAAGTGCCCGCTAGTTAACCTACATAGTCCAAGTGCCTGCTAGGTAAACTACATAGTCCAAGTGCCCACTAGGTAACCTAGACAGTCCAATTGCCCGCTAGTTAACCTAGACAATCCAAGTTCCCGATAGGGAACCTACATAGTCCAAGTGCTCGCTAGGGAACCTACATAGTCCAAGTGCTCGCTAGGCATCCTACATAGTCCAAATGCCCGTTAGTTAACCTAGATAGTCAAAGTGCCTGCTAGGTAACCTAAACAGTCCAAGTGCCCGCTAGTGAACCTACATAGTCCAAGTGCTCGCTAGGCATCCTACATAGTCCAAATGCCCGTTAGTTAACCTAGATAGTCGAAGTGTACGCTAGTTAACCTACATAGTCCAAGTGCCTGTTGGTTAACGTAGATAGTCCAAGTGCCCGCTAGGTAACATAGACAGTCCAAGTGCCCGCTAGGTTACCTACATAGTCCAAGTGCCCGTTCGTTAACCTACATATCCAAGTTCCCGCTAGGTAACCAATATAGTAAAAATGCCCGCTAGGGGCCCTAATAGTCCATATGCCCGCTAGTTAACCTAGATAGTCCAAGTGCTCGCGAGTTAACATAGATAGACCAAGTGCCCGCTAGGGAACCTATCTAGTCCAAGTACCCACTAGGAAACGTACATAGTCCAAGTGCCCGCTAGGTAACTTAGATAGTCCAAGTGCCCGCTAGGGAACGTACATAGTCCAAGTGCCTGCTAGGTAACCTAGATAGTTCAAGTGCCCACTAGTTAACCTACATAGTCCAGGTTCCCCCTAGGTAACCTAGATAGTCCAAGGGCCCGCTAGGTAACCTACATTGTCCTGATGCCCGCTAGTTAACCTGCAAAGTCTAAGTGCCCGCTAGGTAATCTATATATTCCAAATGACCGCTAGGGAGCCTACATAGTCCAAGTGCCCGCTAGGTAACCTACATAGTCCAAATGCCCTCTAGTTAACCTACATAGTCCACGTGCCCGATAGGGAACTTACATAATCCAAGTGCCCGCTAGGGAACCTACATAGTCCAAGTGCCCGTTAAGTAACCTAGATAGTACAAATGCCCGCCAGGAAACCCACATAGTCCAAGTGCTCGCTATGGAACTTACATAGGCCAAGGGCCCGCTAGGGAACCTACATAGTCCAAGTGCCCGTTAGTTAACCTAGATAGTCCAAGTGCCCTCTTGGTAACCTAGATAGTCCAACAGCCCGCTAGGTGACCTACATACTCCAAGAACCCGCTAGGTAACGTAGATAGTTCAAGTGCCAGCTAGGTAACCTACAGAGTCTAAGTGCCCACTAGGTAACCTAGATAATCCAAGTGCCCGCTACTTAACAACCTAGATACTCCAAGTACCCGCTAGTTAACCTAGATCGGCCAATTGTCAGCTAGTTAACCTACATAGTCCAAGTGCCCGCTAGGTAACCTAGATAGTCCAAGTGCCCTTTAGGGAACCTACATAGTCCAAGAGCCCGCTAGCGAACCTACATAGTCCAATTGCCCGCTCTGGAACATACATAGTCCAAGTCCCCATTAGTTAACATAGATAATCCAAGTGCCTGCTAGTTAACCTAGATAGTCCAAGTGCCCGCTAGGTAACCTAGATAGTCCAAGTGCCCGCTAGTTAACCTAGATAGTCCAAGTGCCCGCTAGTTAACCAGGATCGTCAAAGTGCCCTCTAGTTAACTTACATAGTCCAAAGGACTGCTAGTTAACCTACATAGACCAAGGACCCGCTAGTTAACCTACATAGTCCAAGTCCCTGCTAGGTAACCTAGACAGTCCAAGTGACCATTAGGTTACCTACATAGTCCAAGTGCCCGTTTGTTAACCTACATAATCCAAGTGCAGCTCGGTAATGTAGATAGCCCAAGAGCCCGCTAGAGAACGTATATAGTCCAAGTGCCCGCTAAGTAACCTAGATAGTCCAAGTGCCCGCTAGTTAACCTACATAGTCTAAGTGCCTGCTAGGTAAACTACATAGTCCAAGTGCCCACTAGGTAACCTAGACAGTCCAATTGCCCGCTAGTTAACCTAGACAATCCAAGTTCCCGATAGGGAACCTACATAGTCCAAGTGCTCGCTAGGGAACTTACATAGTCCAAGTGCTCGCTAGGCATCCTACATAGTCCAAATGCCCGTTAGTTAACCTAGATAGTCAAAGTGCCTGCTAGGTAACCTAAACAGTCCAAGTGCCCGCTAGGGAACCTACATAGTCCAAGTGCCCGATAGGTAACTTTGATAGTCCAATTGCCCGTTAGCTAACCTAGATAGTCGAAGTGTCCGCTAGTTAACCTACATAGTCCAAGTGCCCGTTGGTGAACCTAGATAGGCCAAGTGCCCGCTAGGTAACCTAGACAGTCCAAAAGCCCGCTAGGTTACCTACATAGTCCAAGTGCACGTTCGTTAACCTAGATAGTCCAAGTGCCCGCTGGTAACCTACATAGTCCTAGTGCCCCCTAGTTAACCTACATTCTTCAAGTGCCCGATAGGGAAGCTACATAGTCCACGTGCCCGCTAGGTAACCTACATATTCCAAATGCCCTCTAGTTAATCTACATAGTCCAAGTGCCCGATAGGGAACCTACATAATCCAAGTCCCCGCCTGGGAACCTACATAGTCCAAGTGCCCGTTAGGTAATCTAGATAGTCCAAATGCCCGCCAGGAAACCCACATAGTCCAAGTTCCCGCTAGGGAACTTACATAGTCCAAGGGCCCGCTAGGGAATCTACACAGTCCAAGTGCCCGTTATTTATCCTAGATAGTCCAAGTGCCTGCTTGGTAACCTCGATAGTCCAACAGCCCGCTAGGTAACCGACATACCCTAAAAACCCGCTATAACGTAGATAGTTCAAGTGCCAGCTAGGTAACCTAGATAGTCTAAGGGCCCGCTAGGAAACCTACATAGTCCTAGTGCCCCCTAGTTAACCTACATTCTCCAAGTGTCCGATAGGGAACCTACATAGAACAAGTGCCCGCTAGGTAACCTACATAATCCACATGCCCGCTAGTTAATCTACATAGTCCAAGTGCCCGATAGGGAACCTACATAATCCAAGTGCCCACTAGGGAACCTACATAGTCCATGTGCCCGCTAGGTAACCTAGATAGTCCAAATGCCCGCTAGGGAACCCACATAGTCCAAGTGCCCGATAGGGAACCTACATAATCCAAGTGCCCGCTAGGGAACCTACATAGTCCAAGTGCCCGTTAGGTAACCTAGATAGTCCAAATGCCCGCTAGAGAACCCACATAGTCCAAGTGCCCACTAGGGAACTTACATAGTCCAAGGGCCCGCTAGGGAACCTACATAGTCCAAGTGCCCGTTAGTTAACCTAGATAGTCCCAATGCACGCTAGGTAACCTAGATAGTCCAACATCCCGGTAGGTAACCTACATACTCCAAGTACCCGCTAGGTAATGTAGATAGTTCAAGTGCCAGCTAGGTAACCTAGATAATCCAAGTGCCCGCTAGGTAACCTACAAAGTCTAAGTTCCCGCTAAGTAATCTATATAGTCCAAATGACCGCTAGGGAGTCTACATAATCCAAATGCTCGCTAGGTAACCTAGATAGTCTAAGGGCCCGCTTGGTAACCTACATAGTCCTAGTGCCCCCTAGTTAACCTACATTTTCCAAGTGCCCGATAGGGAACCTACATAGTCCAAGTGCCTGCTAGGTAACCTACATAGTCCAAATGCCCTCGAGTTAACCTACATAGTCCAAGTGCCCGACAGGGAACCTACATAATCCAAGTGCCCGCTAGGGAACCTACATAGTCCAAGTGCCCGTTAGGTAACCTAGATAGTCCAAATGCCCGCCAGGAAACCCACATAGTCCAAGTGCCCGCTAGGGAACTTACATAGTCCAAGGGCCCGCTAGGGAACCTACACAGTCCAAGTGTCCGTTAGTTAACCTAGATAGTCCAAGTGCGGGCTTGGTAACCTAGATAGTCCAACAGCCCTCTAGGTAACCTACATACTCCAAGAACCCGCTATAACGTAGATAGTTCAAGTGCCAGCTAGGTAACCTAGATAGTCCACGTGCCGCTAGGTAACCTACAAAGTCTAAGTGCCCGCTAGGTTATCTATATAGTCCAAAGCCCGCTAGGGATCTACATAGTCCAAGGGCACACTAGTTAACGTAGATCGTCCAAGTGCCGCTAGTTAATCTACATAGTCCAAGGGCCCGCTAGTTAACCCACATACTCCAAGTACCCGCTAAGAAACCTTCATAATCCAAGTGCCCGCTAGTTAACCTAGATAGTCCAAGTGCCCTCTAGTTAACCTAGATCCTCCAAGTGCCCGCTAAGAAACCTAGATATTCCAAGTGCCCGTTACCTAACCTAGATAGTCCAATTGCCCGCTAGGTTACCTACATAGTCCAAATGCCCGTTCGGTAACTTAGATAGTGCAAGTGCCCGGTAGGTAACCTAGATAGTCCAAGGGACCGCTAGTTAACCTACATAGTCCAAGTGCCCGGTAGTTAACTTACGTAGTTCAAGTGTCCGTAGGGAACATACAATGTCCAAGTGCCCATTAGGGAACCTACATAGTCCTAGTGCCCGCTAGTTAATTTACATAGTTCAAGGACCCCTAGTTAACCTACATAATCCAAGTACCCGCTAGTTAACCTAGATCGTCCAAGGGTCCGCTAATTAACCTACATATTACAAGTGCCCACTAGGGAACCTAGATAGTCTAAGTGCCCGCTCTGGAACCTACATAGTCCAAGTGACTACTAGGGAACCTACATAGTCCAAGTGCCCGCTCTGGATCATCCATAGTCCAAGTGCCGCTAGTTAACCTACATAGTCCAAGTACCCGCTAATTAACCTAGATCGTCCAAGGGCCCGCTAGTTAACCTACATAGTCCAAGTGCCCGCTAGGTAACCTAGATAGTCCAATTGCCCGTTAGCTATCCTAGATTGTCGAAGTGTCCGCTAGTTAACCTACATAGTCCAAGTGCCCGTTGGTTAACCTAGATAGGCCAAGTGCCCGCTAGGTAACCTAGACAGTCCAAGTGCCCGCTAGGTTACGTACAATATCCAAGTGCCCGTTCGTTAACCTACATATCCAAGTACCCGCTAGGTAACCAATATAGTAAAAATGCCCGCCGGGGCCCTAATAGTCTATATGCCCGCTAGTTAACCTAGATAGTCCAAGTGCTCGCGAGTTAACATAGATAGACCAAGTGCCAGCTAGGGAACCTATCTAGTCCAAGTACCCACTAGGAAACGTACATAGTCCAAGTGCCCGCTAGGTATAACGTACATAGTCCAAGTGCCCGCTAGGTAACTTAGATAGTCCAAGTGCACGCTAGGGAACGTACATAGTCCAAGTGCCCGCAAGGTAACCTAGATAGTTCAAGTGCCCACTAGTTAACCTACATAGTCCAGGTTCCCCCTAGGTAACCTAGATACTCCAAGGGCCCGCTAGGTAACCTACATTGTCCTGGTTCCCCCTAGTTAACCTACATTCTCCAAGTGCCCGATAGGGAACCTACATAGTCCAAGTGCCCGCTAGGTAACCTAGATAGTCCAAATGCCCGCTAGGGAACCCACATAGTCCAAGTGCCCGCTAGGGAACTTATATAGTCCAAGGGCCCGCTACGGATCCTACATAGTCCAAGTGCCCGTTAGTTAACCTAGATAGTCCAAGTGCCCCCTAGGTAACCTAGATACTGCAACAGCCCGGTAGGTAACCTACATACTCCAAGTACCCGCTAGGTAACATAGATAGTTCAAGTGCCTGCTAGGTAACCTAGATAGTCCTAGTGCCTGCGAGGTAACCTACAAAGTCTAAGTGCCCGCTAGGTAATCTATATAGTCCAAATGACCGCTAGGGAGCCTACATAGTCCAAATGCCCGCTAGGTAACCTAGATAGTCTAAGGGCCCTCTAGGTAACCTACATAGTCCTAGTGTCCCTTAGTTAACCTACATTTTCCAAGTGCCCGATAGGGAACCTACATAGTCCAAGTGCCAGCTAGGTAACCTACATAGTCCAAATGCCCTCTAGTTAACCTACATAGTCCACGTGCCCGATAGGGAACTTACATAATCCAAGTGCCCGCTAGGGAACCTACTTAGCCCAAGTGCCCGTTAAGTAACCTAGGTAGTCCAAATGCCCGCCAGGAAACCCACATAGTCCAAGTGCCCGCTAGGGAACTTACATAGGCCAAGGGCCCGCTAGGGAACCTACATAGTCCAAGTGCCCGTTAGTTAACCTAGATAGTCCAAGTGCCCTCTTGGTAACCTAGATAGTCCAACAGCCCGCTAGGTAACCTACATACTCCAAGAACCCGCTAGGTAACGTAGATAGTTCAAGTGCCAGCTAGGTAACCTACAGAGTCTAAGTGCCCGCTAGGTTATCTATATGGTCCAAATGCCCGCCAGGGAACCTACATAGTCCACGTGCCCGCTAGGTAACCTAGATAATCCAAGTGCCCGCTAGTTAACCTAGATAGTCCAAGTACCCGCTAGTTAACCTAGATTGGCCAATTGTCCGCTAGTTAACCTACATAGTCCAAGTGCCCGCTAGGTAACCTGGATAGTCCAAGTGCCCTTTAGGGAACCTACATAGTCCAAGTGCCCGCTAGGGAACCTACATAGTCCAATTGCCCGCTCTGGAACATACATAGTCCAAGTCCCCATTAGTTAACATAGATAATCCAAGTGCCCGCTAGGTAACCTATATAGTCCAAATGCCCGCTAGGGAACCTACATAGTCCAAGTGCCCGCTAGTTAACCTAGATAGTCCAAGTGCCCGCTAGTTAACCTAGATAGTCCAAGTGCCCGCTAGTTAACCAGGATCATCAAAGTGCCCTCTAGTTAACTTACATAGTCCAAAGGCCTGCTAGTTAACCTACATAGACCCAGGGCCCGCTAGTTAACCTACATAGTCCAAGTCCCCGCTAGGTAACCTAGACAGTCCAAGTGACCATTAGGTTACCTACATAGTCCAAGTGCCCGTTCGTTAACCTACATAATCCAAGTGCCCGGTAGGTAACGTCGATAGCCCAAGTGCCTGCTAGGGAACGTACATATTCCAAGTGCCAGCTAAGTAACCAAGATAGTCCAAGAGCCCACTAGTTAACCTACATAGTCCAAGTGCCTGCTAGGTAAACTACATAGTCCAAGTTCCCACTAGGTAACCTAGACAGTCCAATTGCCCGCTAGTTAACCTAGACAGTCCAAGTTCCCGATAGGGAACCTACATAGTCCCAGTGCTCGCTAGGGAACCTACATAGTCCAAGTGCTCGCTAGGCATCCTACATAGTCCAAATGCCCGTTAGTTAACCTAGATAGTCAAAGTGCCTGGTAGGTAACGTAAATAGTCCAAGTGCCCGCTAGGGAACTTACATAGTCCAAGTGCCCGCTAGGTAACCTAGATTGTGCAATTGCCCGTTAGCTAACCTAGATAGTCGAAGTGTCCGCTAGTTAAACTACATAGTCCAAGTGCCCGTTGGTTAACCTAGATAGGCCAAGTGCCCGCTAGGTAACCTAGACAGTCCAAGTGCCCGCTAGATACCTACATAGTCCAAGTGCCAGTTAGGTAACCTAGATAGTCCAAGTGCCCACTAGGTAACCTAAATAATCCAAATGCCCACTAGGGAAACTACATAGTCCATGTGCCCGCTAGTTAACCTAGATAGTCCAAGTGCCCGCTAGTAAACCTAGATAAAATAAGGGCCCGTTAGTTAATCTAGATAATCCAAGTGCCAGCTAGTTAACCTACATAGTCCATGGGCCCTCTAGTTAACCTAGATAGTCCAAGTGCCCGCTAGGGGACGTACATAGTCCAAGTGCCCGCTAGGTTACCTAGATAGTCCAAGTGCCCGCCAAGGTATGTACATAGTTCAAGTGCCCGCTAGGTAACCTAGATTGTCCAAGTGTCCGCTAGTTAACCTACATAGTCCAAGTGCCCGCTAAGTAACCTAGATAGTCCAAGGTCCTGCTAGTTAACCTACATTGTTCAATGTCCGAAAGGGAACCTACATAGTCCAAGTGCCCGCTGAGGAACCTACATAGTCCAAGTGCCCGATAGGGAACCTACATATTCCAAGTGCCCGTTAGGGAACCTAGATAGTCCAAGTGCCCGTAGGGAACCTATATAGTCCAAGTGCCCGCTAGGGAACCTACATACTCAAAATGCCCGCTAGGGAACCTGCATTATACAAGTGCCCGCTAATTAACCTAGATAGTCCACGTGCCCGCTAGTTAACCTAGATAGTCCAAGTGCCTGATAGTTAACCTACATAGTCCAGTGCCTGATAGGGAACCTACATAGTCCAAGTGCCCGCAGAGGAACCTACATAGTCCAAGTGCCCGTTAGGGAACCTAGATAGTCCAAGCCCGTAGGGAACCTAGATAGTCCAAGTGCCCGCTAGGGAACCTACATAGTAAAAGTGCCCGCTAGGGAAAATGCTTTGTGCAAGTGCCCGCTAGTTAACCTAGATAGTCCAAGTGCCCGCTAGTTAACCTAGATAGTCGAAGTGCCCGATAGTTAACCTACATAATCCAAGGTCAGCTAGTTAACCTAGATAGTCCAAGTGCCCGCTAGTTAACCTACATAGTCCAAGTGCCTGCTAGTTAACCTACATAGTCCAAGGCCCCGCTAGTTAACCTAGATATTCCAAGTGCCCGCTAGTTAACCTAGATCGTCCAAGTGTATGCTAGTTAACCTACACAGTCCAAGTTCCCGTTAGGTAACCTAGATAGTACAAGTGCCCGCAAGGTAACCTCCATAGTCCAAGTGCCCGCTAGGTAACCTAGATATTCCAAGTTCCTGTTAGCTAACCTAGATAATCCAAGTGCCCGCTAGGTAACCTACATAGTCCAAGTGCCATTTCGTTAACCTAGATAGTCCACGTGCCTGCTAGGTAACCTACATAGTCCAAGGGCCCGCTAGGTAACCTATATAGTCCAAGTGCCCGCTAAGAAGCCAAGATAGTCCAAGTGCCCGTTAGGTAACCTAGATAGTCCAAGTGCCCGCTAGGTAACCTACATAGTACAAGTTCCCGCTAGGTAACCTAGATAGTCCAAATGCCCGTTACCTAACCTAGATAATCCAATTGCCCGCTATGCAACATACATAGTCCAAGTGCCCATTTGTTAACCTAGAAATCCAAGTGCCTGCTAGGTAACCGGGACTGTCCAAGTGCCCGCTAGGTTACCTACATAGTCCAAATGCCCGCTAATTAACCTACATAGTCCAAGTGCCCGCTAGGTAACCTAGATAGTGCAAGTGCCCGCTAGGTAACCTACATAGTCCAAGTGCCCGCTACTTAACCTATGTAGTCCAAGTGCCCGTTCGTTAACCTAGATAGTCCAAGTGCCCGCTAGGTAACCTAGACAGTTCAAGTGCCTGCTAGGTAACCTAAATAGTCCAAATGCCCATTCGTTAACCTACATAGTCCAAGGGCCCACTATTTAACCTAGATCGTCCAAGTGTCTTTGGTTAACCTACATAGTCCAAGTGCCCGTAAGGTAACCTATATAGTCCAAGTTCAAGCTATGTAACCTAGATAGTCCAAGGGCCCGCTAGTTAACCTACATAGTCCAAGTGCCCGCTAGGTAAACTAGATATCCAAATTCCCGCTAAGGAACCTACATAGTCCAAGTGCACGCTAGTTAACCCAGATATCCAAGTGCGCGCTAGTTAACCTGGATAGTCCAAGTGCCGCTAGGTAACCTATATAGTGCAAGTGTCCCCTAGTTAACCTACATAGTCCAAGTGCCCGCTAGTTAACATAGATAGTCCAAGTGCCCGCTAGGGAACGTACATAGTCCAAGTGCCCGTTAGGTAACCTAGATAGTGCAAGAGCCCGGTAGTTAACCTACATAGCCCAAGTGCCCGCTAGGTTACCTAAATAGTCCAAGGGCGCGCTAGTTAACCTACATAGTCCAAGTGCCCGTTAGTTAACTTACATAGTTCAAGTGCCCGCTAGGTAACCTAGATAGTGCAAGTGCCCGCTAGGTAACCTACATAGTCCAAGTTCCCGCTAGGTAACCTAGATAGTCCAAATGCCCGTTACCTAACCTAGATAATCCATTTGCCCGCTATGCAACATACATAGTCCAAGTGCCCATTCGTTAACCTAGAAATCCAAGTGCCCGCTAGGTAACCGGGACTGTCCAAGTGCCCGCTAGGTTACCTACATAGTCCAAATGCCCGCTAATTAACCTACATAGTCCAAGTGCCCGCTAGGTAACCTAGATAGTGCAAGTGCCCGCTAGGTAACCTACATAGTCCAAGTGCCCGCTAGTTAACCTAGATAGTCCAAGTGCCCGTTCGTTAACCTAGATAGTCCAAGTGCCCGCTAGGTAACCTAGACAGTCCAAGTGCCTGCTAGGTAACCTACATAGTCCAAATGCCCGTTCGTTAACCTACATAGTCCAAGGGCCCACTATTTAACTTAGATCGTCCAAGTGCCTCGGTTAACCTACATAGTCCAAGTGCCCGCAAGGTAACCTATAAAATCCAAGTTCCATCTATGTAACCTAGATAGTTCAAGGGCCCGCTAGTTAACCTACATAGTCCAAGTGCCCGCTAGGTAAACTAGATATCCAAATTCCCGCTAAGGAACCTACATAGTCCAAGTGCACGCTAGGTAAACCAGATAGTCCAAGTGCCCGCTAGTTAACCTAGATAGTCCAAGTGCCGCTAGGTAATCTATATAGTGCAAGTGTCCCCTAGTTAACCTACATAGTCCAAGTGCCCGCTAGTTTACCTAGATAGTCCAAGGGCGCGCTAGTTAACCTACATAGTCCAAGTGCCCGTTAGTTAACTTACATAGTTCAAGTGTCCGTAAGGAACATATATAGTCCAAGTGCCCGCTAGGGAACATACAGAGTCTAAGTGCCCGCTAGGGAACCTACGTAGTCCAAGTGCCCGCTAGGGAATCTACATAGTCCAAGGGCCCGCTAGTTAACGTAGATAGTCCAAGTGCCGCTAGTTAATCTACATAGTTCAAGGGACCGCTAGTTAACATACATAGTCCAAGTACCGGCTAGTTAACCTAGATCGTCCAAGTGTCCGCTAGTTAACCTACATAGTACAAGTGCCCGCTAGGGAACCTACATAGTCCAAGTGCCTGCTAGGGAACCTACATAGTCCAAGTGCCCGCTCGGGAACATACATAGTCCAAGTGCCCGCCAGGGAATCTACATAGTCCAAGGGCCCGCTAGTTAACGAAGATACTCCAAGTGCCTCTAGTTAATCTACATAGTTTAAGGGCCCGCAAGTTAACCTACATAGTCCAAGTATCCGCTAGTCAACCTAGATCGTCCAAGTGACCGCTAGTTAACTTACATAGTCCAAGGGCCCGCTAGTTAACCTACATAGTCCAAGGGCCCGCTAGTTAACCTACATCGTCCAAGGGCCCGCTAGTTAACCTACGTAGTCCAAGTGCCCCCTAGTTAACCTACATACTCCAAGTGCCCGCTAGGTAACCTAGACAGTTCAAGTGAGCACTAGGTTATCTACATAGTCCAAGTGCCCGTTCGTTTACCTACATAATCCAAGTGCCCGCTAGGTAACCAATATAGTCCAAATGCCCGCTAGGGACCCTAATAGTCCAAATGTCCGCTAGTTAACCTAGATAGTCCAAGTGCTCGCTACTTAACATAGATAGTCCAAGTGCCCACTAGTTAACCTAGATAGACCAAGTGCCCGCTAGGGAACCTATCTAGTCCAAGTGCCCGATAGGGAACCTACATAGTCCAAGTGCCCGCTAGATAACATAGATAGTCCAAGTACCCGCTAGGAAACGTACATAGTTCAAGTGCCCGCTAGGGAACGTACATAGTCCAAGTGCCCGCTAGGTAACCTAGATAGTCCAAGTGCCCGCTAGTAAACCTAGATAGTATAAGGGCCCGCTAGTTAACCTAGATAGTCCAAGTGCCCGCTAGTTAACCTAGATCGTCTAAGTGCCCGTTAGTTAACCTTGATAATCCAAGTGCCCGCTAGTTAACCTACATAGTACAAGGGCCTTCTAGTTAACCTAAATAGTCCAAGTGCCCTCTAGGGGACGTACATAGTCCCAGTGCCCGCTAGGTAAACTAGATATCCAAATTCTCGCTAAGGAACCTACATAGTCCAAGTGCACGCTTGTTAACCCAGATATTCCAAGTGCCCGCTAGTTAACCTAGATAGTCCAAGTGCCGCTAGGTAACCTATATAGAGCAAGTGTCCCCTAGTTAACCTACATAGTACAAGTTCCCGCTAGGGAACCTACATAGTCCAAGTGCCTGCTAGGGAACATACATAGTCCAAGTGCCCGCTCTGGAACATACATAGTCCAAGTGCCCGCTAGGGAATCTACATAGTCCAAGGGCCCGGTAGTTAACGTAGATACTCCAAGTGCCTCTAGTTAATCTACATAGTCTAAGGGCCCGCAAGTTAACCTACATAGTCCAAGTATCCGCTAGTTAACCTAGATCGTCCAAGTGCCCGCTAGTTAACTTACATAGTCCAAGGGCCCACCAGTTAACCTACGTAGTCCAAGTGCCCCCTAGTTAACCTACATACTCCAAGTGCCCGCTAGGTAACCTAGACAGTTCAAGTGAGCACTAGGTTACCTACATAGTCCAAGTGCCCGTTCGTTTACCTACATAATCCAAGTGCCCGCTAGGTAACCAATATAGTCCAAATGCCCGCTAGGGACCCTAATAGTCCAAATGCCCGCTAGTTAACCTAGATAGTCCAAGTGCTCGCTACTTAACATAGATAGTCCAAGTGCCCACTAGTTAGCCTAGATAGACCAAGTGCCCGCTAGGGAACCTATCTAGTCCAAGTGCCCGATAGGGAACCTACATAGTCCAAGTGCCCCCTAGATAACATAGATAGTCCAAGTACCCGCTAGGAAACGTACATAGTCCAAGTGCCCGCTAGGGAACGTACATAGTCCAAGTGCCCGCTAGGTAACCTGGATAGTCCAAATGCCCGCTAGGGAACCCACATAGTCCAAGTGCCTGTTACGTAACCTAGATAGTCCAAATGCCCGCTAGGGAACCCACATAGTCCAAGTGCCCGCTAGGGAACTTACATAGTCCAAGGGCCCGCTAGGGAACCTACAAAGTCCAAGTGCCCGTTAGTTAACCTAGATAGTCCAAGTTCCCGCTAGGTAACCTAAATATTCCAAGTGCCCGTTACCTAACCTAGATAATCCAATTGCCCGCTATGCAACATACATAGTCCAAGTGCCCATTCGTTAACCTAGAAATCCAAGTGCCCGCTAGGTAACCGGGACTGTCCAAGTGCCCGCTAGGTTACCTACATAGTCCAAATGCCCGCTAATTAACCTACATAGTCCAAGTGCCCGCTAAGTAACCTAGATAGTGCAAGTGCCCGCTAGGTAACCTACATAGTCCAAGTGCCCGCTAGTTAACCTAGATAGTCCAAGTGCCCGTTCGTTAACCTAGATAGTCCAAGTGCCCGCTAGGTAACCTAGACAGTCCAAGTGCCTGCTAGGTAACCTACATAGTCCAAATGCCCGTTCGTTAACCTACATAGTCCAAGGGCCCACTATTTAACTTAGATCGTCCAAGTGCCTCGGTTAACCTACATAGTCCAAGTGCCCGCAAGGTGACCTATAAAATCCAAGTTCCATCTATGTAACCTAGATAGTCCAAGGGCCCGCTAGTTAACCTACATAGTCCAAGTGCCCGCTAGGTAAACTAGATATCCAAATTCCCGCTAAGGAACCTACATAGTCCAAGTGCACGCTAGTTAACCCAGATAGTCCAAGTGCCCGCTAGTTAACCTAGATAGTCCAAGTGCCGCTAGGTAACCTATATAGTGCAAGTGTCCCCTAGTTAACCTACATAGTCCAAGTGCCCGCTAGTTAACATAGATAGTCCAAGTGCCCGCTAGGGAACGTACATAGTCCAAGTGCCCGTTAGGTAACCTAGATAGTGCAAGTGCCCCGTAGTTAACCTACATAGCCCAAGTGCCCGCTAGGTTACCTAGATAGTCCAAGGGCGCGCTAGTTAACCAACATAGTCCAAGTGCCCGTTAATTAACTTACATAGTTCAAGTGTCCATAAGGAACATATATAGTCCAAGTGCCCGCTAGGGAACATATAGAGTCTAAGTGCCCGCTAGGGAACCTACGTAGTCCAAGTGCCCTCTAGGGAATCTACATAGTCCAAGGGCTCGCTAGTTAACGTAGATAGTACAAGTGCCGCTAGTTAATCTACATAGTTCAAGGGACCGCTAGTTAACCTACATAGTCCACGTACCGGCTAGTTAACCTAGATCGTCCAAGTGTCCGCTAGTTAACCTACATAGTACAAGTGCCCGCTAGGGAACCTACATAGTCCAAGTGCCTGCTAGGGAACCTACATAGTCCAAGTGCCTGCTCTGGAACATACATAGTCCAAGTGCCCGCCAGGGAATCTACATAGTCCAAGGGTCCGCTAGTTAACGTAGATACTCCAACTGCCTCTAGTTAATCTACATAGTTTAAGGGCCCGCAAGTTAACCTACATAGTCCAAGTATCCGCTAGTTAACCTAGATCGTCCAAGTGCCCGCTAGTTAACTTACATAGTCCAAGGGCCCGCTTGTTAACCTACATAGTCCAAGGGCCCGCTAGTTAACCTACATCGTCCAAGGGACCGCTAGTTAACCTACGTAGTCCAAGTGCCCCCTAGTTAACCTACATACTCCAAGTGCCCGCTAGGTAACCTAGACAGTTCAAGTGAGCACTAGGTTACCTACATAGTCCAAGTGCCCGTTCGTTTACCTACATAATCCAAGTGCCCGCTAGGTAACCAATATAGTCTAAATGCCCGCTAGGGACCCTAATAGTCCAAATGTCCGCTAGTTAACCTAGATAGTCCAAGTGCTCGCTACATAACATAGATAGTCCAAGTGCCCACTAGTTAACCTAGATAGACCAAGTGCCCGCTAGGGAACCTATCTAGTCCAAGTGCCCGATAGGGAACCTACATAGTCCAAGTGCCCGCTAGATAACATAGATAGTCCAAGTACCCGCTAGGAAACGTACATAGTCCAAGTGCCCGCTAGGGAACGTACATAGTCCAAGTGCCCGCTAGGCAACCTAGATAGTCCAAGAGACCGCTAGTAAACCTAGATAGTATAAGGGCCCGTTAGTTAATCTAGATAGTCCAATTGCCCGCTAGTTAACCTAGATAGTCCAAGTGCCCGCTAGTTAACCTAGATCGTCTAAGTGCCCGCTAGTTAACCTAGATAATCCAAGTGCCCGCTAGTTAACCTACATAGTACAAGGGCCTTCTAGTTAACCTAAATAGTCCAAGTGCCCGCTAGGGGACGTACATAGTCCAAGTGCCCGCTAGGTAACCTGGATAGTCCAAGTGCCCGCCAAGGTATGTACATAGTTCAAGTGCCCGCTAGGTAACCTAGATTGTCCAAGTGTCCGCTAGTTAACCTACATAGTCCAAGTGCCCGCTAGGTAACCTAGATAGTCCAAGGTCCTGCTAGTTAACCTACATAGTCCAATGCCCGATAGGGAACCTACATAGTCCAAGTGCACCCCGAGGAACCTACATAGTCCAAGTGCCCGATAGGGAACCTACATATTCCAAGTGCCCGTTACGGAACCTAGATAGTCCAAGTGCCCGCTAGGGAACCTACATACTCAAAATGCCCGCTAGGGAACCTGCATTGTACAAGTGCCCGCTAATTTACATAGATATTCCACGTGCCCGCTAGTTAACCTAGATAGTCCAAGTGCCCGATAGTTAACCTACATAGTCCAAGTGCCTGATAGGGAACGTACATTGTCCAAGTGCCCGCAGAGGAACCTACATAGTCCAAGTGCCCGTTAGGGAACCTAGATAGTCCAAGTGCCCGTAGGGAAACTATATAGTCCAAGTGCCCGCTAGGGAGCCTACATAGTAAAAGTGCCCGCTAGGGAACCTGCTTTGTGGAAGTGCCCGCTAGTTAACCTAGATAGTCCAAGTGCCCGCTAGTTAACCTAGATAGTCGAAGTGCCCAATAGTTAACCTATTAGTCCAAGGTCAGCTAGTTAACCTAGATAGTCCAAGTGCCTGCTAGTTAACCTACATAGTCCAAGGGCCCGCTAGTTAACCTAGATATTCCAAGTGCCCGCTAGTTAACCTAGATCGTCCAAGTGTATGCTAGTTAACCTACATAGTCCAAGTTCCCGTTAGGTAACCTAGATAGTACAAGTGCCCGCAAGGTAACCTTCATAGTCCAAGTGCCCGCTAGGTAACCTAGATATTCCAAGTTCCTCTTAGCTAACCTAGATAATCCAAGTGCCCGCTAGGTAACCTACATAGTCCAAGTGCCATTTCGTTAACCTAGATAGTCCAAGTGCCTGCTAGGTAACCTACATAGTCCAAGTGCCCACTAGGTAACCTAAATAATCCAAATGCCCACTAGGGAAACTACATAGTCCAAGTGCCCGCTAGTTAACCTAGATAGTCCAAGTGCCCGCTAGTAAACCTAGATAGTATAAGGGCCCGTTAGTTAATCTAGATAGTCCAAGTGCCCGCTAGTTAACCTAGATAGTCCAAGTGCCCGCTAGTTAACCTACATAGTCCAAGGGCCCTCTAGTTAACCTAGATAGTCCAAGTGCCTGCTAGGGGACGTACATAGTCCAAGTGCCCGCTAGGTAACCTAGATAGTCCAAGTGCCCGCTAGTTAACCTACATTGTCCAAGTGCCTGCTAGTTAACCTACATAGTCCAAGGCCCCGCTAGTTAACCTAGATATTCCAAGTGCCCGCTAGTTAACCTAGATAGTCCAAGTGTATGCTAGTTAACCTACATAGTCCAAGTTCCCGTTAGGTAACCTAGATAGTACAAGTCCCCGCAAGGTAACCTCCATAGTCCAAGTGCCCGCTAGGTTACCTAGATATTCCAAGTTCCTGTTAGCTAACCTAGATAATCCAAGTGCCCGCTAGGTAACCTACATAGTCCAAGTGCCATTTCGTTAACCTAGATAGTCCAAGTGCCTGCTAGGCAACCTACATAGTCCAAGTGCCCACTAGGTAACCTAAATAATCCAAATGCCCACTAGGGAAACTACATAGTCCAAGTGCCTGCTAGTTAACCTAGATAGTCCAAGTGCCCGCTAGTAAACCTAGATAGTATAAGGGCCCGTTAGTTAATCTAGATAGTCCAAGTGCCCGCTAGTTAACCTACATAGTCCAAGGGCCCTCTAGTTAACCTAGATAGTCCAAGTGCCTGCTAGGGGATATACATAGTCCAAGTGCCCGCTAGGTAACCTAGATAGTCCAAGTGCCCGCTAGTGAACCTACATTGTCCAAGTGCCTGCTAGTTAACCTACATAGTCCAAGGCCCCGCTAGTTAACCTAGATATTCCAAGTGCCCACTAGTTAACCTAGATCGTCCAAGTGTATGCTAGTTAACCTACATAGTCCAAGTTCCCGTTAGGTAACTTAGATAGTACAAGTCCCCGCAAGGTAACCTCCATAGTCCAAGTGCCCGCTAGGTTACCTAGATATTCCAAGTTCCTGTTAGCTAACCTAGATAATCCAAGTGCCCGCTAGGTAACCTACATAGTCCAAGTGCCATTTCGTTAACCTAGATAGTCCAAGTGCCTGCTAGGCAACCTATATAGTCCAAGTGCCCACTAGGTAACCTAAATAATCCAAATGCCCACTAGGGAAACTACATAGTCCAAGTGCCCGCTAGTTAACCTAGATAGTCCAAGTGCCCGCTAGTAAACCTAGATAGTATAAGGGCCCGTTAGTTAATCTAGATAGTCCAAGTGCCCGCTTGTTAACCTACATAGTCCAAGGGCCCTCTAGTTAACCTAGATAGTCCAAGTGCCTGCTAGGGGACGTACATAGTCCAAGTGCCCGCTAGGTAACCTAGATAGTCCAAGTGCCCGCCCAGGTATGTACATAGTTCAAGTGCCCTCTAGGTAACCTAGATTGTCCAAGTGTCCGCTAGTTAAACTACATAGTCCAAGTGCCCGCTTGGTAACCTAGATAGTCCAAGGTCCTGCTAGTTAACCTACATAGTCCAATGCCCGATAGGGAACCTACATAGTCCAAGTGCCCGCTGAGGAACCTACATAGTCCAAGTGCCCGATAGGGAACCTACATATTCCAAGTGCCCGTTAGGGAACCTATATAGTCCAAGTGCCCACTAGGGAGCCTACATAGTAAAAGTGCCCGCTAGGTAACCTGCTTTGTGCAAGTGCCCGCTAGTTAACCTAGATAGTCCAAGTGCCCGCTAGTTAACCTAGATAGTCGAAGTGCCCAATAGTTAACCTACATAGTCCAAGGTCAGCTAGTTAACCTAGATAGTTCAAGTTCCCTCTAGTTAACCTACATAGTCCAAGGCCCGCTAGTTAACCTAGATATTCCATGTGCCCGCTAGTTAACCTAGATCGTCCAAGTGTATGCTAGGTAACCTACATAGTCCAAGTCCCGTTAGGTAACCTAGATAGTACAAGTCACCGCAATGTAACCTCCATAGTCCAAGTGCCCGCTAGGTTACCTAGATATTACAAGTTCCTGTTAGCTAACCTAGATAATTCAAGTGCCCGCTAGGTAACCTACATAGTCCAAGTGCCATTTCGTTAACCTAGATTGTCCAAGTGCCTGCTAGGTAACCTACATAGTCCAAGGTCCCGCTAGGTAACCTATATAGTCCAAGTCCCCGCTAAGAAATCAAGATAGTCCAAGTGCCCGTTAGGTAACCTAGATAGTCCAAGTGCCCGCTAGGTAACCTAAATAGTCCAAGTTCCTGCTAGGTAACCTAGATAGTCCAAGTGCCCGTTACCTAACCTACATAATCCAATTGCCCGCTATGCAACATACATAGTCCAAGTGCCCATTGGTTAACCTAGAAGTCCAAGTGCAAGCTAGGTAACCGGAACTGTCCAAGTGCCCGCTAGTTTACCTACATAGCCCAAGGTCCTGCTACTTAACCTACATAGTCCAATGCCCGATAGGGAACCTACATAGTCCAAGTGCCCGCTGAGGAACCTACATATTCCAAGTGCCCGTTAGGGAACCTAGATAATCCAAGTGCCTGCTAGGTGACTTACATACTCAAAATGCCCGCTAGGGAACCTGCATTGTACAAGTGCCCGCTAATTAACCTAGATGTTCCACGTGCCCGCTAGTTAACCTAGATAGTCCAAGTGCCCGATAGTTAACCTACATAGTCCAAGGTCAGCTAGTTAACCTAGATAGTCCAAGTTCCCGCTAGTTAACCTACATAGTCCAAGTGCCTGCTAGTTAACCTACATAGTCCAAGGGCCCGCTAGTTAACCTAGATATTCCAAGTGCCCGCTAGTTAACCTAGATCCTCCAAGTGTATGCTAGTTAACCTACATAGTCCAAGTTCCCGTTAGGTAACTTAGATAGTACAAGTCCCCGCAAGGTAACCTCCATAGTCCAAGTGCCCGCTAGGTTACCTAGATATTCCAAGTTCCTGTTAGCTAACCTAGATAATCCAAGTGCCCGCTAGGTAACCTACATAGTCCAAGTGCCATTTCGTTAACCTAGATAGTCCAAGTGCCTGCTAGGCAACCTATATAGTCCAAGTGCCCACTAGGTAACCTAAATAATCCAAATGCCCACTAGGGAAACTACATAGTCCAAGTGCCCGCTAGTTAACCTAGATAGTCCAAGTGCCCGCTAGTAAACCTAGATAGTATAAGGGCCCGTTAGTTAATCTAGATAGTCCAAGTGCCCGCTTGTTAACCTACATAGTCCAAGGGCCCTCTAGTTAACCTAGATAGTCCAAGTGCCTGCTAGGGGACGTACATAGTCCAAGTGCCCGCTAGGTAACCTAGATAGTCCAAGTGCCCGCCCAGGTATGTACATAGTTCAAGTGCCCTCTAGGTAACCTAGATTGTCCAAGTGTCCGCTAGTTAAACTACATAGTCCAAGTGCCCGCTTGGTAACCTAGATAGTCCAAGGTCCTGCTAGTTAACCTACATAGTCCAATGCCCGATAGGGAACCTACATAGTCCAAGTGCCCGCTGAGGAACCTACATAGTCCAAGTGCCCGATAGGGAACCTACATATTCCAAGTGCCCGTTAGGGAACCTATATAGTCCAAGTGCCCACTAGGGAGCCTACATAGTAAAAGTGCCCGCTAGGTAACCTGCTTTGTGCAAGTGCCCGCTAGTTAACCTAGATAGTCCAAGTGCCCGCTAGTTAACCTAGATAGTCGAAGTGCCCAAT
The DNA here is from genome assembly GCF_050624435.1 of Tenrec ecaudatus. Lineage (NCBI taxonomy): Eukaryota > Metazoa > Chordata > Mammalia > Afrosoricida > Tenrecidae > Tenrec > Tenrec ecaudatus. Next base: position 338,102 of record NW_027459380.1, on the reverse strand, counting down.
AGTTAACCTACATAGTCCAAGGTCAGCTAGTTAACCTAGATAGTTCAAGTTCCCTCTAGTTAACCTACATAGTCCAAGGCCCGCTAGTTAACCTAGATATTCCATGTGCCCGCTAGTTAACCTAGATCGTCCAAGTGTATGCTAGGTAACCTACATAGTCCAAGTCCCGTTAGGTAACCTAGATAGTACAAGTCACCGCAATGTAACCTCCATAGTCCAAGTGCCCGCTAGGTTACCTAGATATTACAAGTTCCTGTTAGCTAACCTAGATAATTCAAGTGCCCGCTAGGTAACCTACATAGTCCAAGTGCCATTTCGTTAACCTAGATTGTCCAAGTGCCTGCTAGGTAACCTACATAGTCCAAGGTCCCGCTAGGTAACCTATATAGTCCAAGTCCCCGCTAAGAAATCAAGATAGTCCAAGTGCCCGTTAGGTAACCTAGATAGTCCAAGTGCCCGCTAGGTAACCTAAATAGTCCAAGTTCCTGCTAGGTAACCTAGATAGTCCAAGTGCCCGTTACCTAACCTACATAATCCAATTGCCCGCTATGCAACATACATAGTCCAAGTGCCCATTGGTTAACCTAGAAGTCCAAGTGCAAGCTAGGTAACCGGAACTGTCCAAGTGCCCGCTAGTTTACCTACATAGCCCAAGGTCCTGCTACTTAACCTACATAGTCCAATGCCCGATAGGGAACCTACATAGTCCAAGTGCCCGCTGAGGAACCTACATATTCCAAGTGCCCGTTAGGGAACCTAGATAATCCAAGTGCCTGCTAGGTGACTTACATACTCAAAATGCCCGCTAGGGAACCTGCATTGTACAAGTGCCCGCTAATTAACCTAGATGTTCCACGTGCCCGCTAGTTAACCTAGATAGTCCAAGTGCCCGATAGTTAACCTACATAGTCCAAGGTCAGCTAGTTAACCTAGATAGTCCAAGTTCCCGCTAGTTAACCTACATAGTCCAAGTGCCTGCTAGTTAACCTACATAGTCCAAGGGCCCGCTAGTTAACCTAGATATTCCAAGTGCCCGCTAGTTAACCTAGATCCTCCAAGTGTATGCTAGTTAACCTACATAGTCCAAGTTCCCGTTAGGTAACCTAGATAGTACAAGTGCCCGCAAGGTAACCTCCATAGTCCAAGTGCCTGCTAGGTAACCTAGATATTCCAAGTTCCTGTTAGCTAACCTAGATAATACAAGTGCCCGCTAGGTAACCTACATAGTCCAAGTGCCCGTAGGGAACCTAGATAGTCCAAGTGCCCGCTAGGGAACCTACATAGTAAAAGTGCCCGCTAGGGAACCTGCTTTGTGCAAGTGCCCGCTAGTTAACCTAGATAGTCCAAGTGCCCAATAGTTAACCTACATAGTCCAAGGTCAGCTAGTTAACCTAGATAGTCCAAATTCCCGCTAGTTAACCTACATAGTCCAAGTGCCTGCTAGTTAACCTACATAGTCCAAGGGCCCGCTAGTTAACCTAGATATTCCAAGTGCCCGCTAGTTAACCTAGATCGTCCAAGTGTATGCTAGTTAACCTACATAGTCCAAGTTCCCGTTAGGTAACCTAGATAGTACAAGTGCCCGCAAGGTAACCTCCATAGTCCAAGTGCCTGCTAGGTAACCTAGATATTCCAAGTTCCTGTTAGCTATCCAAGATAATACAAGTGCCCGCTAGGTAACCTACATAGTCCTAGTGCCATTTCGTAAACCTAGATAGTCCAAGTGCCTGCTAGGTAACCTACATAGTCCAAGTGCCCACTAGGTAACCTAAATAATCCAAAGCCCACTAGGGAAACTACATAGTCCAAGAGCCTGCTAGTTAACCTAGATAGTCCAAGTGCCCGCTAGTAAACCTAGATAGTATAAGGGCCCGTTAGTTAACCTAGATAGTCCAAGTGCCCGCTAGTTAACCTAGATCGTCTAAGTGCCCGCCAGTTATCCTAGATAATCCAGTGCCCGCTAGTTAACCTACATAGTCCAAGGGCCCTCTAGTTAACCTAGATAGTCCAAGTGCCCGCTAGGGGACGTACATAGTCCAAGTGCCCGCTAGGTAACCTAGATAGTCCAAGTGCCCGCCAAGGTATGTACATAGTTCAAGTGCCCGCTTGGTAACCTAGATTGTCCAAGTGTCCGCTAGTTAAACTACATTGTCCAAGTGCCCGCTAGGTATCTTAGATAGTCCAAGGTCCTGCTAGTTAACCTACATAGTCCAATGCCCAATAGGGAACCTACATAGTCCAAGTGCCCGCTGAGGAACCTACATAGTCCAAGTGCCCGATAGCGAACCTATATATTCCAAGTGCCCGTTAGGGAACTTATATAGTCCAAGTGCCCGCCAGGGAACCTACATACTCAAAATGCCCGCTAGGGAACCTGCATTGTACAAGTGCACGCTAATTAACTTAGATAGTCCACGTGCCCTCCAGTTAACCTAGATAGTCCAAGTGCCCGATATTTAACCTACATAGTCCAAGAGCCTGATAGGGAACCTACATAGTCCAAGTGCCCGCAGAGGAACCTACATAGTCCAAGTGCCCGTTAGGGAACCTAGGTAGTCCAAGTGCCCGTAGGGAACCTAGATAGTCCAAGTGCCCGCTAGGGAACCTACATAGTAAAAGTGCCCGCTAGGGAACCTGCTTTGTGCAAGTGCCCGCTAGTTAACATAGATAGTCCAAGTGCCCGCTAGTTAACCTAGATAGTCCAAGTGCCCGATAGTTAACCTACATAGACCAAGGTCAGCTAGTTAACCTAGATAGTCCAAGTTCCCGCTAGTTAACCTACATAGTCCAAGTGCCTGCTAGTTAACCTACATAGTCCAAGGGCCCGCTAGTTAACCTAGACAGTCCAAGTGCCCGCTAGTTAACCTAGATCCTCCAAGTGTATGCTAGTTAACCTACATAGTCCAAGTTCCCGTTAGGTAACCTAGATAGTACAATTGCCCGCAAGGTAACCTCCATAGTCCAAGTGCCTGCTAGGTAACCTAGATATTCCAAGTTCCTGTTAGCTAACCTAGATAATACAAGTGCCCGCTAGGTAACCTACATAGTCCTAGTGCCATTTCGTTAACCTAGATAGTCCAAGTGCCCGTTCGCTAACCTAGACAGTCCAAGTGCCCGCTAGGTAACCTAGACAGTCCAAGTGCCTGCTAGTTAACCTACATAGTCCAATGCCCAATAGGGAACCTACATAGTCCAAGTGACCGGTGAGGAACCTACATAATCCAAGTGCCCGTTAGCGAAACTATATATTCCAAGTGCCCGTTAGGGAACTTATATAGTCCAAGTGCCCGCTAGGGAACCTACATACTCAAAATGCCCGCTAGGGAACCTGCATTGTACAAGTGCCCGCTAATTAACTTAGATAGTCCACGTGCCCTCTAGTTAACCTAGATAGTCCAAGTGCCCGATATTTAACCTACATAGTCCAAGAGCCTGATAGGGAACCTACATAGTCCAAGTGCCCGCAGAGGAACCTACATAGTCCAAGTGCCCGTTAGGGATCCTAGATAGTCCAAGTGCCCGTAGGGAACCTAGATAGTCCAAGTGCCCGCTAGGGAACCTACATAGTAAAAGTGCCCGCTAGGGAACCTGCTTTGTGCAAGTGCCCGCTAGTTAACATAGATAGTCCAAGTGCCCGCTAGTTAACCTAGATAGTCCAAGTGCCCGATAGTTAACCTACATAGTCCAAGGTCAGCTAGTTAACCTAGATAGTCCAAGTTCCCGCTAGTTAACCTACATAGTCCAAGTGCCTGCTAGTTAACCTACATAGTCCAAGGGCCCGCTAGTTAACCTAGATATTCCAAGTGCCCACTAGTTAACCTAGATCGTCCAAGTGTATGCTAGTTAACCTACATAGTCCAAGTTCCCGTTAGGTAACCTAGATAGTACAATTGCCCGCAAGGTAACCTCCATAGTCCAAGTGCCTGCTAGGTAACCTAGATATTCCAAGTTCCTGTTAGCTAACCTAGATAATACAAGTGCCCGCTAGGTAACCTACATAGTCCTAGTGCCATTTCGTTAACCTAGATAGTCCAAGTGCCCGTTCGCTAACCTAGATAGTCCAAGTGCCCGCTAGGTAACCTAGACAGTCCAAGTGCCTGCTAGGTAACCTACATAGTCCAAATGCCCGTTCGTTAACCTACATAGTCCAAGGGCCCACTATTTAACTTAGATCGTCCAAGTGCCTCGGTTAACCTACATAGTCCAAGTGCCCGCAAGGTGACCTATAAAATCCAAGTTCCATCTATGTAACCTAGATAGTCCAAGGGCCCGCTAGTTAACCTACATAGTCCAAGTGCCCGCTAGGTAAACTAGATATCCAAATTCCCGCTAAGGAACCTACATAGTCCAAGTGCACGCTAGTTAACCCAGATAGTCCAAGTGCCCGCTAGTTAACCTAGATAGTCCAAGTGCCGCTAGGTAACCTATATAGTGCAAGTGTCCCCTAGTTAACCTACATAGTCCAAGTGCCCGCTAGTTAACATAGATAGTCCAAGTGCCCGCTAGGGAACGTACATAGTCCAAGTGCCCGTTAGGTAACCTAGATAGTGCAAGTGCCCGGTAGTTAACCTACATAGCCCAAGTGCCCGCTAGGTTACCTAGATAGTCCAATGGCGTGCTAGTTAACCTACATAGTCCAAGTGCCCGTTAGTTAACTTACATAGTTCAAGTGTCCGTAAGGAACATATATAGTCCAAGTGCCCGCTAGGGAACATACAGAGTCTAAGTGCCCACTAGGGAACCTACGTAGTCCAAGTGCCCGCTAGGGAATCTACATAGTCCAAGGGCCCGCTAGTTAACGTAGATAGTCCAAGTGCCGCTAGTTAATCTACATAGTTCAAGGGACCGCTAGTTAACCTACATAGTCCAAGTACCGGCTAGTTAACCTAGATCGTCCAAGTGTCCGCTAGTTAACCTACATAGTACAAGTGCCCGCTAGGGAACCTACATAGTCCAAGTGCCTGCTAGGGAACCTACATAGTCCAAGTGCCCACTCTGGAACATACATAGTCCAAGTGCCCGCCTGGGAATCTACATAGTCCAAGGGCCCGCTAGTTAACGAAGATACTCCAAGTGCCTCTAGTTAATCTACATAGTTTAAGGGCCCGCAAGTTAACCTACATAGTCCAAGTATCCGCTAGTCAACCTAGATCGTCCAAGTGACCGCTAGTTAACTTACATAGTCCAAGGGCCCGCTAGTTAACCTACATAGTCCAAGGGCCCGCTAGTTAACGTACATCGTCCAAGGGCCCGCTAGTTAACCTACGTAGTCCAAGTGCCCCCTAGTTAACCTACATACTCCAAGTGCCCGCTAGGTAACCTAGACAGTTCAAGTGAGCACTAGGTTACCTACATAGTCCAAGTGCCCGTTCGTTTACCTACATAATCCAAGTGCCCGCTAGGTAACCAATATAGTCCAAATGCTCGCTAGGGACCCTAATAGTCCAAATGTCCGCTAGTTAACCTAGATAGTCCAAGTGCTCGCTATTTAACATAGATAGTCCAAGTGCCCACTAGTTAACCTAGATAGACCAAGTGCCTGCTAGGGAACCTATCTAGTCCAAGTACCCGATAGGGAACCTACATAGTCCAAGTGCCCGCTAGATAACATAGATAGTCCAAGTACCCGCTAGGAAACGTACATATTCCAAGTGCCCGCTAGGGAACGTACATAGTCCAAGTGCCCGCTAGGTAACCTAGATAGTCCAAGTGCCCGCTAGTAAACCTAGATAGTATAAGGGCCCGCTATTTAACCTAGATAGTCCAAGTGCCCGCTAGTTAACCTAGATCGTCTAAGTGCCCGCTAGTTAACCTTGATAATCCAAGTGCCCGCTAGTTAACCTACATAGTACAAGGGCCTTCTAGTTAACCTAATTAGTCCAAGTGCCCTCTAGGGGACGTACATAGTCCCAGTGCCCGCTAGGTAAACTAGATATCCAAATTCTCGCTAAGGAACCTACATAGTCCAAGTGCACGCTAGTTAACCCAGATATTCCAAGTGCCCGCTAGTTAACCTAGATAGTCCAAGTGCCGCTAGGTAACCTATATAGAGCAAGTGTCCCCTAGTTAACCTACATAGTACAAGTTCCCGCTAGGGAACCTACATAGTCCAAGTGCCTGCTAGGGAACCTACATAGTCCAAGTGCCCGCTCTGGAACATACATAGTCCAAGTGCCCGCTAGGGAATCTACATAGTCCAAGGGCCCGCTAGTTAACGTAGATACTCCAAGTGCCTCTAGTTAATCTACATAGTCTAAGGGCCCGCAAGTTAACCTACATAGTCCAAGTATCCGCTAGTTAACCTAGATCGTCCAAGTGCCCGCTAGTTAACTTACATAGTCCAAGGGCCCGCTAGTTAACCTACATAGTCCAAGGGCCCGCTAGTTAACCTACATCGTACAAGGGGCCACCAGTCAACCTATGTAGTCCAAGTGCCCCCTAGTTAACCTACATACTCCAAGTGCCCGCTAGGTAACCTAGACAGTTCAAGTGAGCACTAGGTTACCTACATAGTCCAAGTGCCCGTTCGTTTACCTACATAATCCAAGTGCCCGCTAGGTAACCAATATAGTCCAAATGCCCGCTAGGGACCCTAATAGTCCAAATGCCCGCTAGTTAACCTAGATAGTCCAAGTGCTCGCTACTTAACATAGATAGTCCAAGTGCCCACTAGTTAACCTAGATAGACCAAGTGCCCGCTAGGGAACTTATCTAGTCCAAGTGCCCGATAGGGAACCTACATAGTCCAAGTGCCCGCTAGATAACATAGATAGTCCAAGTACCCGCTAGGAAACGTACATAGGCCAAGTGCCCGCTAGGGAACGTTCATAGTCCAAGTGCCCGCTAGGTAACCTGGATAGTCCAAATGCCCGCTAGGGAACCCACATAGTCCAAGTGCCCGTTACGTAACCTAGATAGTCCAAATGCCCGCTAGGGAACCCACATAGTCCAAGTGCCCGCTAGGGAACTTACATAGTCCAAGGGCCCGCTAGGGAACCTACATAGTCCAAGTGCCCGTTAGTTAACCTAGATAGTCCAAGTTCCCGCTAGGTAACCTAAATATTCCAAGTGCCCGTTACCTAACCTAGATAATCCAATTGCCCGCTATGCAACATACATAGTCCAAGTGCCCATTCGTTAACCTAGAAATCCAAGTGCCCGCTAGGTAACCGGGACTGTCCAAGTGCCCGCTAGGTTACCTACATAGTCCAAATGCCCGCTAATTAACCTACATAGACCAAGTGCCCGCTAGGTAACCTAGATAGTGCAAGTGCCCGCTAGGTAACCTACATATTCCAAGTGCCCGCTAGTTAACCTAGATAGTCCAAGTGCCCGTTCGTTAACCTAGATAGTCCAAGTGCCCGCTAGGTAACCTAGACAGTCCAAGTGCCTGCTAGGTAACCTACATAGTCCAAATGCCCGTTCGTTAACCTACATAGTCCAAGAGCCCACTATTTAACTTAGATCGTCCAAGTGCCTCGGTTAACCTACATAGTCCAAGTGCCCGCAAGGTGACCTATAAAATCCAAGTTCCATCTATGTAACCTAGATAGTCCAAGGGCCCGCTAGTTAACCTACATAGTCCAAGTGCCCGCTAGGTAAACTAGATATCCAAATTCCCGCTAAGGAACCTACATAGTCCAAGTGCACGCTAGTTAACCCAGATAGTCCAAGTGCCCACTAGTTAACCTAGATAGTCCAAGTGCCGCTAGGTAACCTATATAGTGCAAGTGTCCCCTAGTTAACCTACATAGTCCAAGTGCCCGCTAGTTAACATAGATAGTCCAAGTGCCCGCTAGGGAACGTACATAGTCCAAGTGCCCGTTAGGTAACCTAGATAGTGCAAGTGCCCGGTAGTTAACCTACATAGCCCAAGTGCCCGCTAGGTTACCTAGATAGTCCAAGGGCGCGCTAGTTAACCAACATAGTCCAAGTGCCCGTTAGTTAACTTACATAGTTCAAGTGTCCATAAGGAACATATATAGTCCAAGTGCCCGCTAGGGAACATACAGAGTCTAAGTGCCCGCTAGGGAACCTACGTAGTCCAAGTGCCCGCTAGGGAATCTACATAGTCCAAGGGCCCGCTAGTTAACGTAGATAGTCCAAGTGCCGCTAGTTAATCTACATAGTTCAAGGGACCGCTAGTTAACCTACATAGTCCAAGTACCGGCTAGTTAACCTAGATCGTCCAAGTGTCCGCTAGTTAACCTACATAGTACAAGTGCCCGCTAGGGAACCTACATAGTCCAAGTGCCCGCTCTGGAACATACATAGTCCAAGTGCCCGCCAGGGAATCTACATAGTCCAAGGGCCCGCTAGTTAACGTAGATACTCCAACTGCCTCTAGTTAATCTACATAGTTTAAGGGCCCGCAAGTTAACCTACATAGTCTAAGTATCCGCTAGTTAACCTAGATCGTCCAAGTGCCCGCTAGTTAACTTACATAGTCCAAGGGCCCGCTAGTTAACCTACATAGTCCAAGGGCCCGCTAGTTAACCTACATCGTCCAAGGGCCCGCTAGTTAACCTACATAGTCCAAGTGCCCCGTAGTTAACCTACATACTCCAAGTGCCCGCTAGGTAACCTAGACAGTTCAAGTGAGCACTAGGTTACCTACATAGTCCAAGTGCCCGTTCGTTTACCTACATAATCCAAGTGCCCGCTAGGTAACCAATATAGTCCAAATGCCCGCTAGGGACCCTAATAGTCCAAATGCCCACTAGTTAACCTAGATAGTCCAAGTGCTCGCTACTTAACATAGATAGTCCAAGTGCCCACTAGTTAACCTAGATAGACAAAGTGCCCGCTAGGGAACCTATCTAGTCCAAGTGCCCGATAGGGAACCTACATAGTCCAGGTGCCCGCTAGATAACATAGATAGTCCAAGTACCCGCTAGGAAACGTACATAGTCCAAGTGCCCGCTAGGGAACGTACATAGTCCAAGTGCCCGCTAGGTAACCTAGATAGTCCAAGTGACCGCTAGTAAACCTAGATAGTAAAAGGGCCCGTTAGTTAATCTAGATAGTCCAAGTGCCCACTAGTTAACCTAGATAGTCCAAGTGCCCGCTAGTTAACCTAGATCGTCTAAGTGCCCGCTAGTTAACCTAGATAATCCAAGTGCCCGCTAGTTAACCTACATAGTACAAGGGCCTTCTAGTTAACCTAAATAGTCCAAGTGCCCGCTAGGGGACGTACATAGTCCAAGTGCCCGCTAGGTAACCTAGATAGTCCAAGTGCCCGCCAAGGTATGTACATAGTTCAAGTGCCCGCTTGGTAACCTAGATTGTCCAAGTGTCCGCTAGTTAACCTACATAGTCCAAGTGCCCGCTAGGTAAACTAGATAGTCCAAGGTCCTGCTAGTTAACCTACATAGTCCAATGCCCGATAGGGAACCTACATAGTCCAAGTGCCCCCCCCGAGGAACCTACATAGTCCAAGTGCCCGATAGGGAACCTACATATTCCAAGTGCCCGTTACGGAACCTAGATAGTCCAAGTGCCCGCTAGGGAACCTACATACTCAAAATGCCCGCTAGGGAACCTGCATTGTACAAGTGCCCGCTAATTTACCTAGATATTCCACGTGCCCGCTAGTTAACCTAGATAGTCCAAGTGCCCGATAGTTAACCTACATAGTCCAAGTGCCTGATAGGGAACGTACATAGTCCAAGTGCCCGCAGAGGAACCTACATAGTCCAAGTGCCCGTTAGGGAACCTAGATAGTCCAAGTGCCCGTAAGGAAACTATATAGTCCAAGTGCCCGCTAGGGAGCCTACATAGTAAAAGTGCCCGCTAGGGAACCTGCTTTGTGCAAGTGCCCACTAGTTAACCTAGATAGTCCAAGTGCCCACTAGTTAACCTAGATAGCCGAAGGGCCCAATAGTTAACCTATTAGTCCAAGGTCAGCTAGTTAACCTAGATAGTCCAAGTGCCTGCTAGTTAACCTACATTGTCCAAGGGCCCGCTAGTTAACCTAGATATTCCAAGTGCCCGCTAGTTAACCTAGATCGTCCAAGTGTATGCTAGTTAACCTACATAGTCCAAGTTCCCGTTAGGTAACCTACATAGTACAAGTGCCCGCAAGGTAACCTCCATAGTCCAAGTGCCCGCTAGGTAACCTAGATATTCCAAGTTCCTCGTAGCTAACCTAGATAATCCAAGTGGCCGCTAGGCAACCTACATAGTCCAAGTGCCATTTCGTTAACCTAGATAGTCCAAGTGCCTGCTAGGTAACCTACATAGTCCAAGTGCCCACTAGGTAACCTAAATAATCCAAATGCCCACTAGGGAAACTACATAGTCCAAGTGCCCGCTAGTTAACCTAGATAGTCCAAGTGCCCGCTAGTAAACCTAGATAGTATAAGGGCCCGTTAGTTAATCTAGATAGTCCAAGTGCCCGCTAGTTAACCTAGATAGTCCAAGTGCCCGCTAGTTAACCTACATAGTCCAAGGGCCCTCTAGTTAACCTAGATAGTCCAAGTGCCTGCTAGGGGACGTACATAGTCCAAGTGCCCGCTAGGTAACCTAGATAGTCCAAGTGCCCGCTAGTTAACCTACATTGTCCAAGTGCCTGCTAGTTAACCTACATAGTCCAAGGCCCCGCTAGTTAACCTAGATATTCCAAGTGCCCGCTAGTTAACCTAGATCGTCCAAGTGTATGCTAGTTAACCTACATAGTCCAAGTTCCCGTTAGGTAACCTAGATAGTACAAGTCCCCGCAAGGTAACCTCCATAGTCCAAGTGCCCGCTAGGTTACCTAGATATTCCAAGTTCCTGTTAGCTAACCTAGATAATCCAAGTGCCCGCTAGGTAACCTACATAGTCCAAGTGCCATTTCGTTAACCTAGATAGTCCAAGTGCCTGCTAGGCAACCTACATAGTCCAAGTGCCCACTAGGTAACCTAAATAATCCAAATGCCCACTAGGGAAACTACATAGTCCAAGTGCCCGCTAGTTAACCTAGATAGTCCAAGTGCCCGCTAGTAAACCTAGATAGTATAAGGGCCCGTTAGTTAATCTAGATAGTCCAAGTGCCCGCTTGTTAACCTACATAGTCCAAGGGCCCTCTAGTTAACCTAGATAGTCCAAGTGCCTGCTAGGGGACGTACATAGTCCAAGTGCCCGCTAGGTAACCTAGATAGTCCAAGTGCCCGCCAAGGTATGTACATAGTTCAAGTGCCCTCTAGGTAACCTAGATTGTCCAAGTGTCCGCTAGTTAAACTACATAGTCCAAGTGCCCGCTAGGTAACCTAGATAGTCCAAGGTCCTGCTAGTTAACCTACATAGTCCAATGCCCGATAGGGAACCTACATAGTCCAAGTGCCCGCTGAGGAACCTACATAGTCCAAGTGCCCGATAGGGAACCTACATATTCCAAGTGCCCGTTAGGGAACCTATATAGTCCAAGTGCCCACTAGGGAGCCTACATAGTAAAAGTGCCCGCTAGGTAACCTGCTTTGTGCAAGTGCCCGCTAGTTATCCTAGATAGTCCAAGTGCCCGCTAGTTAACCTAGATAGTCGAAGTGCCCAATAGTTAACTTATAGTCCAAGGTCAGCTAGTTAACCTAGATAGTTCAATTTCCCGCTAGTTAACCTACATAGTCCAAGGCCCCGCTAGTTAACCTAGATATTCCAAGTGCCCGCTAGTTAACCTAGATCGTCTAAGTGCCCGCTAGTTAACCTTGATAATCCAAGTGCCCGCTAGTTAACCTACATAGTACAAGGGCCTTCTAGTTAACCTAATTAGTCCAAGTGCCCTCTAGGGGACGTACATAGTCCCAGTGCCCGCTAGGTAAACTAGATATCCAAATTCTCGCTAAGGAACCTACATAGTCCAAGTGCACGCTAGTTAACCCAGATATTCCAAGTGCCCGCTAGTTAACCTAGATAGTCCAAGTGCCGCTAGGTAACCTATATAGAGCAAGTGTCCCCTAGTTAACCTACATAGTACAAGTTCCCGCTAGGGAACCTACATAGTCCAAGTGCCTGCTAGGGAACCTACATAGTCCAAGTGCCCGCTCTGGAACATACATAGTCCAAGTGCCCGCTAGGGAATCTACATAGTCCAAGGGCCCGCTAGTTAACGTAGATACTCCAAGTGCCTCTAGTTAATCTACATAGTCTAAGGGCCCGCAAGTTAACCTACATAGTCCAAGTATCCGCTAGTTAACCTAGATCGTCCAAGTGCCCGCTAGTTAACTTACATAGTCCAAGGGCCCGCTAGTTAACCTACATAGTCCAAGGGCCCGCTAGTTAACCTACATCGTACAAGGGGCCACCAGTCAACCTATGTAGTCCAAGTGCCCCCTAGTTAACCTACATACTCCAAGTGCCCGCTAGGTAACCTAGACAGTTCAAGTGAGCACTAGGTTACCTACATAGTCCAAGTGCCCGTTCGTTTACCTACATAATCCAAGTGCCCGCTAGGTAACCAATATAGTCCAAATGCCCGCTAGGGACCCTAATAGTCCAAATGCCCGCTAGTTAACCTAGATAGTCCAAGTGCTCGCTACTTAACATAGATAGTCCAAGTGCCCACTAGTTAACCTAGATAGACCAAGTGCCCGCTAGGGAACTTATCTAGTCCAAGTGCCCGATAGGGAACCTACATAGTCCAAGTGCCCGCTAGATAACATAGATAGTCCAAGTACCCGCTAGGAAACGTACATAGGCCAAGTGCCCGCTAGGGAACGTTCATAGTCCAAGTGCCCGCTAGGTAACCTGGATAGTCCAAATGCCCGCTAGGGAACCCACATAGTCCAAGTGCCCGTTACGTAACCTAGATAGTCCAAATGCCCGCTAGGGAACCCACATAGTCCAAGTGCCCGCTAGGGAACTTACATAGTCCAAGGGCCCGCTAGGGAACCTACATAGTCCAAGTGCCCGTTAGTTAACCTAGATAGTCCAAGTTCCCGCTAGGTAACCTAAATATTCCAAGTGCCCGTTACCTAACCTAGATAATCCAATTGCCCGCTATGCAACATACATAGTCCAAGTGCCCATTCGTTAACCTAGAAATCCAAGTGCCCGCTAGGTAACCGGGACTGTCCAAGTGCCCGCTAGGTTACCTACATAGTCCAAATGCCCGCTAATTAACCTACATAGACCAAGTGCCCGCTAGGTAACCTAGATAGTGCAAGTGCCCACTAGGTAACCTACATATTCCAAGTGCCCGCTAGTTAACCTAGATAGTCCAAGTGCCCGTTCGTTAACCTAGATAGTCCAAGTGCCCGCTAGGTAACCTAGACAGTCCAAGTGCCTGCTAGGTAACCTACATAGTCCAAATGCCCGTTCGTTAACCTACATAGTCCAAGAGCCCACTATTTAACTTAGATCGTCCAAGTGCCTCGGTTAACCTACATAGTCCAAGTGCCCGCAAGGTGACCTATAAAATCCAAGTTCCATCTATGTAACCTAGATAGTCCAAGGGCCCGCTAGTTAACCTACATAGTCCAAGTGCCCGCTAGGTAAACTAGATATCCAAATTCCCGCTAAGGAACCTACATAGTCCAAGTGCACGCTAGTTAACCCAGATAGTCCAAGTGCCCGCTAGTTAACCTAGATAGTCCAAGTGCCGCTAGGTAACCTATATAGTGCAAGTGTCCCCTAGTTAACCTACATAGTCCAAGTGCCCGCTAGTTAACATAGATAGTCCAAGTGCCCGCTAGGGAACGTACATAGTCCAAGTGCCCGTTAGGTAACCTAGATAGTGCAAGTGCCCGGTAGTTAACCTACATAGCCCAAGTGCCCGCTAGGTTACCTAGATAGTCCAAGGGCGCGCTAGTTAACCAACATAGTCCAAGTGCCCGTTAGTTAACTTACATAGTTCAAGTGTCCATAAGGAACATATATAGTCCAAGTGCCCGCTAGGGAACATACAGAGTCTAAGTGCCCGCTAGGGAACCTACGTAGTCCAAGTGCCCGCTAGGGAATCTACATAGTCCAAGGGCCCGCTAGTTAACGTAGATAGTCCAAGTGCCGCTAGTTAATCTACATAGTTCAAGGGACCGCTAGTTAACCTACATAGTCCAAGTACCGGCTAGTTAACCTAGATCGTCCAAGTGTCCGCTAGTTAACCTACATAGTACAAGTGCCCGCTAGGGAACCTACATAGTCCAAGTGCCCGCTCTGGAACATACATAGTCCAAGTGCCCGCCAGGGAATCTACATAGTCCAAGGGCCCGCTAGTTAACGTAGATACTCCAACTGCCTCTAGTTAATCTACATAGTTTAAGGGCCCGCAAGTTAACCTACATAGTCTAAGTATCCGCTAGTTAACCTAGATCGTCCAAGTGCCCGCTAGTTAACTTACATAGTCCAAGGGCCCGCTAGTTAACCTACATAGTCCAAGGGCCCGCTAGTTAACCTACATCGTCCAAGGGCCCGCTAGTTAACCTACATAGTCCAAGTGCCCCGTAGTTAACCTACATACTCCAAGTGCCCGCTAGGTAACCTAGACAGTTCAAGTGAGCACTAGGTTACCTACATAGTCCAAGTGCCCGTTCGTTTACCTACATAATCCAAGTGCCCGCTAGGTAACCAATATAGTCCAAATGCCCGCTAGGGACCCTAATAGTCCAAATGCCCACTAGTTAACCTAGATAGTCCAAGTGCTCGCTACTTAACATAGATAGTCCAAGTGCCCACTAGTTAACCTAGATAGACAAAGTGCCCGCTAGGGAACCTATCTAGTCCAAGTGCCCGATAGGGAACCTACATAGTCCAGGTGCCCGCTAGATAACATAGATAGTCCAAGTACCCGCTAGGAAACGTACATAGTCCAAGTGCCCGCTAGGGAACGTACATAGTCCAAGTGCCCGCTAGGTAACCTAGATAGTCCAAGTGACCGCTAGTAAACCTAGATAGTAAAAGGGCCCGTTAGTTAATCTAGATAGTCCAAGTGCCCACTAGTTAACCTAGATAGTCCAAGTGCCCGCTAGTTAACCTAGATCGTCTAAGTGCCCGCTAGTTAACCTAGATAATCCAAGTGCCCGCTAGTTAACCTACATAGTACAAGGGCCTTCTAGTTAACCTAAATAGTCCAAGTGCCCGCTAGGGGACGTACATAGTCCAAGTGCCCGCTAGGTAACCTAGATAGTCCAAGTGCCCGCCAAGGTATGTACATAGTTCAAGTGCCCGCTTGGTAACCTAGATTGTCCAAGTGTCCGCTAGTTAACCTACATAGTCCAAGTGCCCGCTAGGTAAACTAGATAGTCCAAGGTCCTGCTAGTTAACCTACATAGTCCAATGCCCGATAGGGAACCTACATAGTCCAAGTGCCCCCCCCGAGGAACCTACATAGTCCAAGTGCCCGATAGGGAACCTACATATTCCAAGTGCCCGTTACGGAACCTAGATAGTCCAAGTGCCCGCTAGGGAACCTACATACTCAAAATGCCCGCTAGGGAACCTGCATTGTACAAGTGCCCGCTAATTTACCTAGATATTCCACGTGCCCGCTAGTTAACCTAGATAGTCCAAGTGCCCGATAGTTAACCTACATAGTCCAAGTGCCTGATAGGGAACGTACATAGTCCAAGTGCCCGCAGAGGAACCTACATAGTCCAAGTGCCCGTTAGGGAACCTAGATAGTCCAAGTGCCCGTAAGGAAACTATATAGTCCAAGTGCCCGCTAGGGAGCCTACATAGTAAAAGTGCCCGCTAGGGAACCTGCTTTGTGCAAGTGCCCACTAGTTAACCTAGATAGTCCAAGTGCCCACTAGTTAACCTAGATAGCCGAAGGGCCCAATAGTTAACCTATTAGTCCAAGGTCAGCTAGTTAACCTAGATAGTCCAAGTGCCTGCTAGTTAACCTACATAGTCCAAGGGCCCGCTAGTTAACCTAGATATTCCAAGTGCCCGCTAGTTAACCTAGATCGTCCAAGTGTATGCTAGTTAACCTACATAGTCCAAGTTCCCGTTAGGTAACCTACATAGTACAAGTGCCCGCAAGGTAACCTCCATAGTCCAAGTGCCCGCTAGGTAACCTAGATATTCCAAGTTCCTCGTAGCTAACCTAGATAATCCAAGTGGCCGCTAGGCAACCTACATAGTCCAAGTGCCATTTCGTTAACCTAGATAGTCCAAGTGCCTGCTAGGTAACCTACATAGTCCAAGTGCCCACTAGGTAACCTAAATAATCCAAATGCCCACTAGGGAAACTACATAGTCCAAGTGCCCGCTAGTTAACCTAGATAGTCCAAGTGCCCGCTAGTAAACCTAGATAGTATAAGGGCCCGTTAGTTAATCTAGATAGTCCAAGTGCCCGCTAGTTAACCTAGATAGTCCAAGTGCCCGCTAGTTAACCTACATAGTCCAAGGGCCCTCTAGTTAACCTAGATAGTCCAAGTGCCTGCTAGGGGACGTACATAGTCCAAGTGCCCGCTAGGTAACCTAGATAGTCCAAGTGCCCGCTAGTTAACCTACATTGTCCAAGTGCCTGCTAGTTAACCTACATAGTCCAAGGCCCCGCTAGTTAACCTAGATATTCCAAGTGCCCGCTAGTTAACCTAGATCGTCCAAGTGTATGCTAGTTAACCTACATAGTCCAAGTTCCCGTTAGGTAACCTAGATAGTACAAGTCCCCGCAAGGTAACCTCCATAGTCCAAGTGCCCGCTAGGTTACCTAGATATTCCAAGTTCCTGTTAGCTAACCTAGATAATCCAAGTGCCCGCTAGGTAACCTACATAGTCCAAGTGCCATTTCGTTAACCTAGATAGTCCAAGTGCCTGCTAGGCAACCTACATAGTCCAAGTGCCCACTAGGTAACCTAAATAATCCAAATGCCCACTAGGGAAACTACATAGTCCAAGTGCCCGCTAGTTAACCTAGATAGTCCAAGTGCCCGCTAGTAAACCTAGATAGTATAAGGGCCCGTTAGTTAATCTAGATAGTCCAAGTGCCCGCTTGTTAACCTACATAGTCCAAGGGCCCTCTAGTTAACCTAGATAGTCCAAGTGCCTGCTAGGGGACGTACATAGTCCAAGTGCCCGCTAGGTAACCTAGATAGTCCAAGTGCCCGCCAAGGTATGTACATAGTTCAAGTGCCCTCTAGGTAACCTAGATTGTCCAAGTGTCCGCTAGTTAAACTACATAGTCCAAGTGCCCGCTAGGTAACCTAGATAGTCCAAGGTCCTGCTAGTTAACCTACATAGTCCAATGCCCGATAGGGAACCTACATAGTCCAAGTGCCCGCTGAGGAACCTACATAGTCCAAGTGCCCGATAGGGAACCTACATATTCCAAGTGCCCGTTAGGGAACCTATATAGTCCAAGTGCCCACTAGGGAGCCTACATAGTAAAAGTGCCCGCTAGGTAACCTGCTTTGTGCAAGTGCCCGCTAGTTATCCTAGATAGTCCAAGTGCCCGCTAGTTAACCTAGATAGTCGAAGTGCCCAATAGTTAACTTATAGTCCAAGGTCAGCTAGTTAACCTAGATAGTTCAAGTTCCCGCTAGTTAACCTACATAGTCCAAGGCCCCGCTAGTTAACCTAGATATTCCAAGGGCCCGCTAGTTAACCTAGATAGTCGAAGTGCCCGATAGTTAACCTACATAATCCAAGGTCAGCTAGTTAACCTAGATAGTCCAAGTGCCCGCTAGTTAACCTACATAGTCCAAGTGCCTGCTAGTTAACCTACATAGTCCAAGGCCCCGCTAGTTAACCTAGATATTCCAAGTGCCCGCTAGTTAACCTAGATCGTCCAAGTGTATGCTAGGTAACCTACATTGTCCAAGTCCCGTTAGGTAACCTAGATAGTACAAGTCACCGCAATGTAACCTCCATAGTCCAAGTGCCCGCTAGGTTACCTAGATATTACAAGTTCCTGTTAGCTAACCTAGATAATTCAAGTGCCCGCTAGGTAACCTACATAGTCCAAGTGCCATTTCGTTAACCTAGATTGTCCAAGTGCCTGCTAGGTAACCTACATAGTCCAAGGTCCCGCTAGGTAACCTATATAGTCCAAGTCCCCGCTAAGAAATCAAGATAGTCCAAGTGCCCGTTAGGTAACCTAGATAGTCCAAGTGCCCGCTAGGTAACCTAAATAGTCCAAGTTCCTGCTAGGTAACCTAGATAGTCCAAGTGCCCGTTACCTAACCTACATAATCCAATTGCCCGCTATGCAACTTACATAGTCCAAGTGCCCATTGGTTAACCTAGAAGTCCAAGTGCAAGCTAGGTAACCGGAACTGTCCAAGTGCCCGCTAGTTTACCTACATAGTCCAAGGTCCTGCTAGTTAACCTACATAGTCCAATGCCCGATAGGGAACCTACATAGTCCAAGTGCCCGCTGAGGAACCTACATATTCCAAGTGCCCGTTAGGGAACCTAGATAGTCCAAGTGCCCGCTAGGGAACCTACATACTCAAAATGCCCGCTAGGGAACCTGCATTGTACAAGTGCCCGCTAATTAACCTAGATGTTCCACGTGCCCGCTAGTTAACCTAGATAGTCCATGTGCCCGATAGTTAACCTACATAGTCCAAGGTCAGCTAGTTAACCTAGATAGTCCAAGTTCCCGCTAGTTAACCTACATAGTCCAAGTGCCTGCTAGTTAACCTACATAGTCCAAGGGCCCGCTAGTTAACCTAGATATTCCAAGTGCCCGCTAGTTAACCTAGATCGTCCAAGTGTATGCTAGTTAACCTACATAGTCCAAGTTCCCGTTAGGTAACCTAGATAGTACAAGTGCCCGCAAGGTAACCTCCATAGTCCAAGTGCCTGCTAGGTAACCTAGATATTCCAAGTTCCTGTTAGCTAACCTAGATAATACAAGTGCCCGCTAGGTAACCTACATAGTCCTAGTGCCATTTCGTTAACCTAGATAGTCCAAGTGCCTGCTAGGTAACCTACATAGTCCAAGTGCCCACTAGGTAACCTAAATAATCCAAAGCCCACTAGGGAAACTACATAGTCCAAGTGCCCGATAGTTAACCTAGATAGTATAAGGGCCCGTTAGTTAACCTAGATAGTCCAAGTGCCCGCTAGTTAACCTAGATCGTCTAAGTGCCCGCTAGTTAACCTACATAATCCAAGTGCCCGCTAGTTAACCTACATAGTCCAAGGGCCCTCTAGTTAACCTAGATAGTCCAAGTGCCCGCTAGGGGACGTACATAGTCCAAGTGCCCGCTAGGTAACCTAGATAGTCCAAGTGCCCGCCAAGGTATGTACATAGTTCAAGTGCCCGCTTGGTAACCTAGATTGTCCAAGTGTCCGCTAGTTAAACTACATAGTCCAAGTGCCCGCTAGGTATCTTAGATAGTCCAAGGTCCTGCTAGTTAACCTACATAGTCCAATGCCCAATAGGGAACCTACATAGTCCAAGTGCCCGCTGAGGAACCTACATAGTCCAAGTGCCCGATAGGGAACCTATATATTCCAAGTGCCCGTTAGGGAACTTATATAGTCCAAGTGCCCGCTAGGGAACCTACATACTCAAAATGCCCGCTAGGGAATCTGCATTGTACAAGTGCCCGCTAATTAACTTAGATAGTCCACGTGCCCTCTAGTTAACCTAGATAGTCCAAGTGCCCGATATTTAACCTACATAGTCCAAGAGCCTGATAGGGAACCTACATAGTCCAAGTGCCCGCAGAGGAACCTACATAGTCCAAGTGCCCGTTAGGGAACCTAGATAGTCCAAGTGCCCGTAGGGAACCTAGATAGTCCAAGTGCCCGCTAGGGAACCTACATAGTAAAAGTGCCCGCTAGGGAACCTGCTTTGTGCAAGTGCCCGCTAGTTAACATAGATAGTCCAAGTGCCCGCTAGTTAACCTAGATAGTCCAAGTGCCCGATAGTTAACCTACATAGTCCAAGGTCAGCTAGTTAACCTAGATAGTCCAAGTTCCCGCTAGTTAACCTACATAGTCCAAGGGCCCGCTAATTAACCTAGATATTCCAAGTGCCCGCTAGTTAACCTAGATCGTCCAAGTGTATGCTAGTTAACCTACATAGTCCAAGTTCCCGTTAGGTAACCTAGATAGTACAATTGCCCGCAAGGTAACCTCCATAGTCCAAGTGCCTGCTAGGTAACCTAGATATTCCAAGTTCCTGTTAGCTAACCTAGATAATACAAGTGCCCGCTAGGTAACCTACATAGTCCTAGTGCCATTTCGTTAACCTAGATAGTCCAAGTGCCCGTTCGTTAACCTAGATAGTCCAAGTGCCCGCTAGGTAACCTAGACAGTCCAAGTGCCTGCTAGGTAACCTACATAGTCCAAATGCCCGTTCGTTAACCTACATAGTCCAAGGGCCCACTATTTAACTTAGATCGTCCAAGTGCCTCGGTTAACCTACATAGTCCAAGTGCCCGCAAGGTGACCTATAAAATCCAAGTTCCATCTATGTAACCTAGATAGTCCAAGGGCCCGCTAGTTAACCTACATAGTCCAAGTGCCCGCTAGGTAAACTAGATATCCAAATTCCCGCTAAGGAACCTACATAGTCCAAGTGCACGCTAGTTAACCCAGATAGTCCAAGTGCCCGCTAGTTAACCTAGATAGTCCAAGTGCCGCTAGGTAACCTATATAGTGCAAGTGTCCCCTAGTTAACCTACATAGTCCAAGTGCCCGCTAGTTAACATAGATAGTCCAAGTGCCCGCTAGGGAACGTACATAGTCCAAGTGCCCGTTAGGTAACCTAGATAGTGCAAGTGCCCGGTAGTTAACCTACATAGCCCAAGTGCCCGCTAGGTTACCTAGATAGTCCAAGGGCGCGCTAGTTAACCTACATAGTCCAAGTGCCCGTTAGTTAACTTACATAGTTCAAGTGTCCGTAAGGAACATATATAGTCCAAGTGCCCGCTAGGGAACATACAGAGTCTAAGTGCCCACTAGGGAACCTACGTAGTCCAAGTGCCCGCTAGGGAATCTACATAGTCCAAGGGCCCGCTAGTTAACGTAGATAGTCCAAGTGCCGCTAGTTAATCTACATAGTTCAAGGGACCGCTAGTTAACCTACATAGTCCAAGTACCG
Organism: Tenrec ecaudatus; assembly: GCF_050624435.1. Classification (NCBI taxonomy): domain Eukaryota; kingdom Metazoa; phylum Chordata; class Mammalia; order Afrosoricida; family Tenrecidae; genus Tenrec; species Tenrec ecaudatus. The sequence continues at coordinate 317,128 of NW_027459380.1, read as the reverse complement.
GCTAGTTAACCTAGATAGTCCAAGTGTCCGCTAGTTAACCTACATAGTACAAGTGCCCGCTAGGGAACCTACATAGTCCAAGTGCCTGCTAGGTAACCTACATAGTCCAAGTGCCCGCTCTGGAACATACATAGTCCAAGTGCCCGCCAGGGAATCTACATAGTCCAAGGGCCCGCTAGTTAACGAAGATACTCCAAGTGCCTCTAGTTAATCTACATACTTTAAGGGCCCGCAAGTTAACCTACATAGTCCAAGTATCCGCTAGTCAACCTAGATCGTCCAAGTGACCGCTAGTTAACTTACATAGTCCAAGGGCCCGCTAGTTAACCTACATAGTCCAAGGGCCCGCTAGTTAACCTACATCGTCCAAGGGCCCGCTAGTTAACCTACGTAGTCCAAGTGCCCCCTAGTTAACCTACATACTCCAAGTGCCCGCTAGGTAACCGAGACAGTTCAAGTGAGCACTAGGTTACCTACATAGTCAAAGTGCCCGTTCGTTTACCTACATAATCCAAGTGCCCGCTACGTAACCAATATAGTCCAAATGCCCGCTAGGGACCCTAATAGTCCAAATGTCCGCTAGTTAACCTAGATAGTCCAAGTGCTCACTACTTAACATAGATAGTCCAAGTGCCCACTAGTTAACCTAGATAGACCAAGTGCCCGCTAGGGAACCTATCTAGTCCAAGTGCCCGATAGGGAACCTACATAGTCCAAGTGCCCGCTAGATAACATAGATTGTCCAAGTACCCGCTAGGAAACGTACATAGTCCAAGTGCCCGCTAGGGAACGTACATAGTCCAAGTGCCCGCTAGGTAACCTAGATAGTCCAAGTGCCTGCTAGTAAACCTAGATAGTATAAGGGCCCGCTAGTTAACCTAGATAGTCCAAGTGCCCGCTAGTTAACCTAGATCGTCTAAGTGCCCGCTAGTTAACCTTGATAATCCAAGTGCCCGCTAGTTAACCTTGATAATCCAAGTGCCCGCTAGTTAACCTACATAGTACAAGGGCCTTCTAGTTAACCTAGATAGTCCAAGTGCCCGCTAGGGGACGTACATAGTCCAAGTGCCCGCTAGGTAACCTAGATAGTCCAAGTGCCCGCCAAGGTATGTACATAGTTCAAGTGCCCGCTTGGTAACCTAGATTGTCCAAGTGTCCGCTAGTTAAACTACATAGTACAAGTGCCCGCTAGGTATCTTAGATAGTCCAAGGTCCTGCTAGTTAACCTACATAGTCCAATGCCCAATAGGGAACCTACATAGTCCAAGTGCCCGCTGAGGAACCTACATAGTCCAAGTGCCCGATAGGGAACCTATATATTCCAAGTGCCCGTTAGGGAACTTATATAGTCCAAGTGCCCGCTAGGGAACCTACATACTCAGAATGCCCGCTAGGGAACCTGCATTGTACAAGTACCCGCTAATTAACTTAGATAGTCCACGTGCCCTCTAGTTAACCTAGATAGTCCAAGTGCCCGATATTTAACCTACATAGTCCAAGAGCCTGATAGGGAACCTACATAGTCCAAGTGCCCGCAGAGGAACCTACATAGTCCAAGTGCCCGTTAGGGAACCTAGATAGTCCAAGTGCCCGTAGGGAACCTAGATAGTCCAAGTGCCCGCTAGGGAACCTACATAGTAAAAGTGCCCGCTAGGGAACCTGCTTTGTGCAAGTGCCCGCTAGTTAACATAGATAGTCCAAGTGCCCGCTAGTTAACCTAGATAGTCCAAGTGCCCGATAGTTAACCTACATAGTCCAAGGTCAGCTAGTTAACCTAGATAGTCCAAATTCCCGCTAGTTAACCTACATAGTCCAAGTGCCTGCTAGTTAACCTACATAGTCCAAGGGCCCGCTAGTTAACCTAGATATTCCAAGTGCCCGCTAGTTAACCTAGATCGTCCAAGTGTATGCTAGTTAACCTACATAGTCCAAGTTCCCGTTAGGTAACCTAGATAGTACAATTGCCCGCAAGGTAACCTCCATAGTCCAAGTGCCTGCTAGGTAACCTAGATATTCCAAGTTCCTGTTAGCTAACCTTGATAATACAAGTGCCCGCTAGGTAACCTACATAGTCCTAGTGCCATTTCGTTAACGTAGATAGTCCAAGTGCCCGTTCGTTAACCTAGATAGTCCAAGTGCCCGCTAGGTAACCTAGACAGTCCAAGTGCCTGCTAGGTAACCTACATAGTCCAAATGCCCGTTCGTTAACCTACATAGTCCAAGGGCCCACTATTTAACTTAGATCGTCCAAGTGCCTCGGTTAACCTACATAGTCCAAGTGCCCGCAAGGTGACCTATAAAATCCAAGTTCCATCTATGTAACCTAGATAGTCCAAGGGCCCGCTAGTTAACCTACATAGTCCAAGTGCCCGCTAGGTAAACTAGATATCCAAATTGCCGCTAAGGAACCTACATAGTCCAAGGGCACGCTAGTTAACCCAGATAGTCCAAGTGCCCGCTAGTTAACCTAGATAGTCCAAGTGCCGCTAGGTAACCTATATAGTGCAAGTGTCCCCTAGTTAACCTACATAGTCCAAGTGCCCGCTAGTTAACATAGATAGTCCAAGTGCCCGCTAGGGAACGTACATAGTCCAAGTGCCCGTTAGGTAACCTAGATAGTGCAAGTGCCCGGTAGTTAACCTACATAGCCCAAGTGCCCGCTAGGTTACCTAGATAGTCCAAGGGCGCGCTAGTTAACCTACATAGTCCAAGTGCCCGTTAGTTAACTTACATAGTTTAAGTGTCCGTAAGGAACATATATAGTCCAAGTGCCCGCTAGGGAACATACAGAGTCTAAGTGCCCGCTAGGGAACCTACGTAGTCCAAGTGCCCGCTAGGGAATCTACATAGTCCAAGGGCCCGCTAGTTAACGTAGATAGTCCAAGTGCCGCTAGTTAATCAACATAGTTCAAGGGACCGCTAGTTAACCTACATAGTCCAAGTACCGGCTAGTTAACCTAGATCGTCCAAGTGTCCGCTAGTTAACCTACATAGTACAAGTGCCCGCTAGGGAACCTACATAGTCCAAGTGCCTGCTAGGGAACCTACATAGTCCAAGTGCCCGCTCTGGAACATACATAGTCCAAGAGCCCGCCAGGGAATCTACATAGTCCAAGGGCCCGCTAGTTAACGAAGATACTCCAAGTGCCTCTAGTTAATCTACATAGTTTAAGGGCCCGCAAGTTAACCTACATAGTCCAAGTATCCGCTAGTCAACCTAGATCGTCCAAGTGACCGCTAGTTAACTTACATAGTCCAAGGGCCCGCTAGTTAACCTACATAGTCCAAGGGCCCACTAGTTAACCTACATCGTCCAAGGGCCCGCTAGTTAACCTACGTAGTCCAAGTGCCCCCTAGTTAACCTACATACTCCAAGTGCCCGCTAGGTAACCTAGACAGTTCAAGTGAGCACTAGGTTACCGACATAGTCCAAGTGCCCGTTCGTTTACCTACATAATCCAAGTGCCCGCTAGGTAACCAATATAGTCCAAATGCCCGCTAGGGACCCTAATAGTCCAAATGTCCGCTAGTTAACCTAGATAGTCCAAGTGCTCGCTACTTAACATAGATAGTCCAAGTGCCCACTAGTTAACCTAGATAGACCAAGTGCCCGCTAGGGAACCTATCTAGTCCAAGTGCCCGATAGGGAACCTACATAGTCCAAGTGCCCGCTAGATAACATAGATAGTCCAAGTACCCGCTAGGAAACGTACATAGTCCAAGTGCCCGCTAGGGAACGTACATAGTCCAAGTGCCCGCTAGGTAACCTAGATAGTCCAAGTGCCCGCTAGTAAACCTAGATAGTATAAGGGCCCGCTAGTTAACCTAGATAGTCCAAGTGCCCGCTAGTTAACCTAGATCGTCTAAGTGCCCGCTAGTTCACCTTGATAATCCAAGTGCCCGCTAGTTAACCTACATAGTACAAGGGCCTTCTAGTTAACCTAAATAGTCCAAGTGCCCTCTAGGGGACGTACATAGTCCCAGTGCCCGCTAGGTAAACTAGATATCCAAATTCTCGCTAAGGAACCTACATAGTCCAAGTGCACGCTAGTTAACCCAGATATTCCAAGTGCCAGCTAGTTAACCTAGATAGTCCAAGTGCCGCTAGGTAACCTATATAGAGCAAGTGTCCCCTAGTTAACCTACATAGTACAAGTGCCCGCTAGGGAACCTACATAGTCCAAGTACCTGCTAAGAACCTACATAGTCCAAGTGCCCGCTCTGGAACATACATAGTCCAAGTGCCCACTAGGGAATCTACATAGTCCAAGGGCGCGCTAGTTAACGTAGATAGTCCAAGTGCCGCTAGTTAATCTACATAGTTCAAGGGACCGCTAGTTAACCTACATAGTCCAAGTACCGGCTAGTTAACCTAGATCGTCCAAGTGTCCGCTAGTTAACCTACATAGTACAAGTGCCCGCTAGGGAACCTACATAGTCCAAGTGCCTGCTAGGGAACCTACATAGTCCAAGTGCCCGCTCTGGAACATACATAGTCCAAGTGCCCGCTAGGGAATCTACATAGTCCAAGGGCCCGGTAGTTAACCTAGATACTCCAAGTGCCTCTAGTTAATCTACATAGTCTAAGGGCCCGCAAGTTAACCTACATAGTCCAAGTATCCGCTAGTTAACCTAGATCGTCCAAGTGCCCGCTAGTTAACTTACATAGTCCAAGGGCCCGCTAGTTAACCTACATAGTCCAAGGGCCCGCTAGTTAACCTACATCGTCCAAGGGCCCACCAGTTAACCTACGTAGTCCAAGTGCCCCCTAGTTAACCTACATACTCCAAATGCCCGCTAGGTAACCTAGACAGTTCAAGTGAGCACTAGGTTACCTACATAGTCCAAGTGCCCGTTCGTTTACCTACATAATCCAAGTGCCCGCTAGGTAACCAATATAGTCCAAATGCCCGCTAGGGACCCTAATAGTCCAAATGCCCACTAGTTAACCTAGATAGTCCAAGTGCTCGCTACTTAACATAGATAGTCCAAGTGCCCACTAGTTAACCTAGATAGACCAAGTGCCCGCTAGGGAACCTATCTAGTCCAAGTGCCCGATAGGGAACCTACATAGTCCAAGTGCCCGCTAGATAACATAGGTAGTCCAAGTACCCGCTAGGAAACGTAAATAGGCCAAGTGCCCGCTAGGGAATGTACATAGTCCAAGTGCCCGCTGGGTAACCTGGATAGTCCAAATGCCCGCTAGGGAACCCACATAGTCCAAGTGCCCGCTAGGGAACTTACATAGTCCAAGGGCCCGCTAGGGAACCTACATAGTCCAAGTGCCCGTTAGTTAACCTAGATAGTCCAAGTTCCCGCTAGGTAACCTAAATATTCCAAGTGCCCGTTACCTAACCTAGATAATCCAATTGCCCGCTATGCAACATACATAGTCCAAGTGCCCATTCGTTAACCTAGAAATCCAAGTGCCCGCTAGGTAACCGGGACTGTCCAAGTGCCCGCTAGGTTACCTACATAGTCCAAATGCCCGCTAATTAACCTACATAGTCCAAGTGCCCGCTAGGTAACCTAGATAGTGCAAGTGCCCGCTAGGTAACCTACATAGTCCAAGTGCCATTTCGTTAACCTAGATAGTCCAAGTGCCCGTTCGTTAACCTAGATAGTCCAAGTGCCCGCTAGGTAACCTAGACAGTCCAAGTGCCTGCTAGGTAACCTACATAGTCCAAATGCCCGTTCGTTAACCTACATAGTCCAAGGGCCCACTATTTAACTTAGATCGTCCAAGTGCCTCGGTTAACCTACATAGTCCAAGTGCCCGCAAGGTGACCTATAAAATCCAAGTTCCATCTATGTAACCTAGATAGTCCAAGGGCCCGCTAGTTAACCTACATAGTCCAAGTGCCCGCTAGGTAAACTAGATATCCAAATTCCCGCTAAGGAACCTACATAGTCCAAGTGCACGCTAGTTAACCCAGATAGTCCAAGTGCCCGCTAGTTAACCTAGATTGTCCAAGTGCCGCTAGGTAACCTATATAGTGCAAGTGTCCCCTAGTTAACCTACATAGTCCAAGTGCCCGCTAGTTAACATAGATAGTCCAAGTGCCCGCTAGGGAACGTACATAGTCCAAGTGCCCGTTAGGTAACCTAGATAGTGCAAGTGCCCGGTAGTTAACCTACATAGCCCAAGTGCCCGCTAGGTTACCTAGATAGTCCAAGGGCGAGCTAGTTAACCTACATAGTCCAAGTGCCCGTTAGTTAACTTACATAGTTCAAGTGTCCGTAAGGAACATATATAGTCCAAGTGCCCGCTAGGGAACATACAGAGTCTAAGTGCCCACTAGGGAACCTACGTAGTCCAAGTGCCCGCTAGGGAATCTACATAGTCCAAGGGCCCGCTAGTTAACGTAGATAGTCCAAGTGCCGCTAGTTAATCTACATAGTTCAAGGGACCGCTAGTTAACCTACATAGTCCAAGTACCGGCTAGTTAACCTAGATCGTCCAAGTGTCCGCTAGTTAACCTACATAGTACAAGTGCCCGCTAGGGAACCTACATAGTCCAAGTGCCTGCTAGGGAACATACATAGTCCAAGTGCCCGCTCTGGAACATACATAGTCCAAGGGACCGCCAGGGAATCTACATAGTCCAAGGGCCCGCTAGTTAACGAAGATACTCCAAGTGCCTCTAGTTAATCTACATAGTTTAAGGGCCCGCAAGTTAACCTACATAGTCCAAGTATCCGCTAGTCAACCTAGATCGTCCAAGTGACCGCTAGTTAACCTACATAGTCCAAGGGCCCGCTAGTTAACCTACATCGTCCAAGGGCCCGCTAGTTAACCTACGTAGTCCAAGTGCCCCCTAGTTAACCTACATACTCCAAGTGCCCGCTAGGTAACCTAGACAGTTCAAGTGAGCACTAGGTTACCTACATAGTCCAAGTGCCCGTTCGTTTACCTACATAATCCAAGTGCCCGCTACGTAACCAATATAGTCCAAATGCCCGCTAGGGACCCTAATAGTCCAAATGTCCGCTAGTTAACCTAGATAGTCCAAGTGCTCACTACTTAACATAGATAGTCCAAGTGCCCACTAGTTAACCTAGATAGACCAAGTGCCCGCTAGGGAACCTATCTAGTCCAAGTGCCCGATAGGGAACCTACATAGTCCAAGTGCCCGCTAGATAACATAGATAGTCCAAGTACCCGCTAGGAAACGTACATAGTCCAAGTGCCCGCTAGGGAACGTACATAGTCCAAGTGCCCGCTAGGTAACCTAGATAGTCCAAGTGCCCGCTAGTAAACCTAGATAGTATAAGGGCCCGCTAGTTAACCTAGATAGTCCAAGTGCCCGCTAGTTAACCTAGATCGTCTAAGTGCCCGCTAGTTAACCTTGATAATCCAAGTGCCCGCTAGTTAACCTTGATAATCCAAGTGCCCGCTAGTTAACCTACATAGTACAAGGGCCTTCTAGTTAACCTTAAATAGTCCAAGTGCCCGCTAGGGGACGTACATAGTCCAAGTGCCCGCTAGGTAACCTAGATAGTCCAAGTGCCCGCCAAGGTATGTACATAGTTCAAGTGCCCGCTTGGTAACCTAGATTGTCCAAGTGTCCGCTAGTTAAACTACATAGTACAAGTGCCCGCTAGGTATCTTAGATAGTCCAAGGTCCTGCTAGTTAACCTACATAGTCCAATGCCCAATAGGGAACCTACATAGTCCAAGTGCCCGCTGAGGAACCTACATAGTCCAAGTGCCCGATAGGGAACCTATATATTCCAAGTGCCCGTTAGGGAATTTATATAGTCCAAGTGCCCGCTAGGGTACCTACATACTCAAAATGCCCACTAGGGAACCTGCATTGTACAAGTACCCGCTAATTAACTTAGATAGTCCACGTGCCCTCTAGTTAACCTAGATAGTCCAAGTGCCCGATATTTAACCTACATAGTCCAAGAGCCTGATAGGGAACCTACATAGTCCAAGTGCCCGCAGAGGAACCTACATAGTCCAAGTGCCCGTTAGGGAACCTAGATAGTCCAAGTGCCCGTAGGGAACCTAGATAGTCCAAGTGCCCGCTAGGGAACCTACATAGTAAAAGTGCCCGCTAGGGAACCTGCTTTGTGCAAGTGCCCGCTAGTTAACATAGATAGTCCAAGTGCCCGCTAGTTAACCTAGATAGTCCAAGTGCCCGATAGTTAACCTACATAGTCCAAGGTCAGCTAGTTAACCTAGATAGTCCAAGTTCCCGCTAGTTAACCTACATAGTCCAAGTGCCTGCTAGTTAACCTACATAGTCCAAGGGCCCGCTAGTTAACCTAGATATTCCAAGTGCCCGCTAGTTAACCTAGATCGTCCAAATGTATGCTAGTTAACCTACATAGTCCAAGTTCCCGTTAGGTAACCTAGATAGTACAATTGCCCGCAAGGTAACCTACATAGTCCAAGTGCCTGCTAGGTAACCTAGATATTCCAAGTTCCTGTTAGCTAACCTAGATAATACAAGTGCCCGCTAGGTAACCTACATAGTCCTAGTGCCATTTCGTTAACGTAGATAGTCCAAGTGCCCGTTCGTTAACCTAGATAGTCCAAGTGCCCGCTAGGTAACCTAGACAGTCCAAGTGCCTGCTAGGTAACCTACATAGTCCAAATGCCCGTTCGTTAACCTACATAGTCCAAGGGCCCACTATTTAACTTAGATCGTCCAAGTGCCTCGGTTAACCTACATAGTCCAAGTGCCCGCAAGGTGACCTATAAAATCCAAGTTCCATCTATGTAACCTAGATAGTCCAAGGGCCCGCTAGTTAACCTACATAGTCCAAGTGCCCGCTAGGTAAACTAGATATCCAAATTCCCGCTAAGAAACCTACATAGTCCAAGTGCACGCTAGTTAACCCAGATAGTCCAAGTGCCCGCTAGTTAACCTAGATAGTCCAAGTGCCGCTAGGTAACCTATATAGTGCAAGTGTCCCCTAGTTAACCTACATAGTCCAAGTGCCCGCTAGTTAACATAGATAGTCCAAGTGCCCGCTAGGGAACGTACATAGTCCAAGTGCCCGTTAGGTAACCTAGATAGTGCAAGTGCCCGGTAGTTAACCTACATAGCCCAAGTGCCCGCTAGGTTACCTAGATAGTCCAAGGGCGCGCTAGTTAACCTACATAGTCCAAGTGCCCGTTAGTTAACTTACATAGTTTAAGTGTCCGTAAGGAACATATATAGTCCAAGTGCCCGCTAGGGAACATACAGAGTCTAAGTGCCCGCTAGGGAACCTACGTAGTCCAAGTGCCCGCTAGGGAATCTACATAGTCCAAGTGCCGCTAGTTAATCTACATAGTTCAAGGGACCGCTAGTTAACCTACATAGTCCAAGTACCGGCTAGTTAACCTAGATCGTCCAAGTGTCCGCTAGTTAACCTACATAGTACAAGTGCCCGCTAGGGAACCTACATAGTCCAAGTGCCTGCTAGGGAACCTACATAGTCCAAGTGCCCGCTCTGGAACATACATAGTCCAAGTGCCCGCCAGGGAATCTACATAGTCCAAGGGCCCGCTAGTTAACGAAGATACTCCAAGTGCCTCTAGTTAATCTACATAGTTTAAGGGCCCGCAAGTTAACCTACATAGTCCAAGTATCCGCTAGTCAACCTAGATCGTCCAAGTGACCGGTAGTTAACTTACATAGTCCAAGGGCCCGCTAGTTAACCTACATAGTCCAAGGGCCCACTAGTTAACCTACATCGTCCAAGGGCCCGCTAGTTAACCTACGTAGTCCAAGTGCCCCCTAGTTAACCTACATACTCCAAGTGCCCGCTAGGTAACCTAGACAGTTCAAGTGAGCACTAGGTTACCGACATAGTCCAAGTGCCCGTTCGTTTACCTACATAATCCAAGTGCCCGCTAGGTAACCAATATAGTCCAAATGCCCGCTAGGGACCCTAATAGTCCAAATGTCCGCTAGTTAACCTAGATAGTCCAAGTGCTCGCTACTTAACATAGATAGTCCAAGTGCCCACTAGTTAACCTAGATAGACCAAGTGCCCGCTAGGGAACCTATCTAGTCCAAGTGCCCGATAGGGAACCTACATAGTCCAAGTGCCCGCTAGATAACATAGATAGTCCAAGTACCCGCTAGGAAACGTACATAGTCCAAGTGCCCGCTAGGGAACGTACATAGTCCAAGTGCCCGCTAGGTAACCTAGATAGTCCAAGTGCCCGCTAGTAAACCTAGATAGTATAAGGGCCCGCTAGTTAACCTAGATAGTCCAAGTGCCCGCTAGTTAACCTAGATCGTCTAAGTGCCCGCTAGTTAACCTTGATAATCCAAGTGCCCGCTAGTTAACCTACATAGTCCAAGGGCCTTCTAGTTAACCTAAATAGTCCAAGTGCCCTCTAGGGGACGTACATAGTCCAAGTGCCCGCTAGGTAAACTAGATATCCAAATTCTCGCTAAGGAACCTACATAGTCCAAGTGCACTCTAGTTAACCCAGATATTCCAAGTGCCCGCTAGTTAACCTAGATAGTCCAAGTGCCGCTAGGTAACCTATATAGAGCAAGTGTCCCCTAGTTAACCTACATAGTACAAGTGCCCGCTAGGGAACCTACATAGTCCAAGTGCCTGCTAGGGAACATACATAGTCCAAGTGCCCGCTCTGGAACATACATAGTCCAAGTGCCCGCTAGGGAATCTACATAGTCCCAGGGCCCGCTAGTTAACGTAGATAGTCCAAGTGCCGCTAGTTAATCTACATAGTTCAAGGGACCGCTAGTTAACCTACATAGTCCAAGTACCGGCTAGTTAACCTAGATCGTCCAAGTGTCCGCTAGTTAACCTACATAGTACAAGTGCCCGCTAGCTAACCTACATAGTCCAAGTGCCTGCTAGGGAACCTACATAGTCCAAGTGCCCGCTCTGGAACATACATAGTCCAAGTGCCCGCTAGGGAATCTACATAGTCCAAGGGCCCGGTAGTTAACGTAGATACTCCAAGTGCCTCTAGTTAATCTACATAGTCTAAGGGCCCGCAAGTTAACCTACATAGTCCAAGTATCCGCTAGTTAACCTAGATCGTCCAAGTGCCCGCTAGTTAACTTACATAGTCCAAGGGCCCGCTAGTTAACCTACATAGTCCAAGGGCCCGCTAGTTAACCTACATCGTCCAAGGGCCCACCAGTTAACCTACGTAGTCCAAGTGCCCCCTAGTTAACCTACATACTCCAAGTGCCCGCTAGGTAACCTAGACAGTTCAAGTGAGCACTAGGTTACCTACATAGTCCAAGTGCCCGTTCGTTTACCTACATAATCCAAGTGCCCGCTAGGTAACCAATATAGTCCAAATGCCCGCTAGGGACCCTAATAGTCCAAATGCCCACTAGTTAACCTAGATAGTCCAAGTGCTCGCTACTTAACATAGATAGTCCAAGTGCCCACTAGTTAACCTAGATAGACCAAGTGCCCGCTAGGGAACCTATCTAGTCCAAGTGCCCGATAGGGAACCACATAGTCCAAGTGCCCGCTAGATAACATAGATAGTCCAAGTACCCGCTAGGAAACGTAAATAGGCCAAGTGCCCGCTAGGGAACGTACATAGTCCAAGTGCCCGCTAGGTAACCTGGATAGTCCAAATGCCCGCTAGGGAACCCACATAGTCCAAGTGCCCGTTACGTAACCTAGATAGTCCAAATGCTCGCTAGGGAACCCACATAGTCCAAGTGCCCGCTAGGGAACTTACATAGTCCAAGGGCCCGCTAGGGAACCTACATAGTCCAAGTGCCCGTTAGTTAACCTAGATAGTCCAAGTTCCCGCTAGGTAACCTAAATATTCCAAGTGCCCGTTACCTAACCTAGATAATCCAATTGCCCGCTATGCAACATACATAGTCCAAGTGCCCATTCGTTAACCTAGAAATCCAAGTGCCCGCTAGGTAACCGGGACTGTCCAAGTGCCCGCTAGGTTACCTACATAGTCCAAATGCCCGCTAATTAACCTACATAGTCCAAGTGCCCGCTAGGTAACCTAGATAGTGCAAGTGCCCGCTAGGTAACCTACATAGTCCAAGTGCCATTTCGTTAACCTAGATAGTCCAAGTGCCCGTTCGTTAACCTAGATAGTCCAAGTGCCCGCTAGGTAACCTAGACAGTCCAAGTGCCTGCTAGGTAACCTACATAGTCCAAATGCCCGTTCGTTAACCTACATAGTCCAAGGGCCCACTATTTAACTTAGATCGTCCAAGTGCCTCGGTTAACCTACATAGTCCAAGTGCCCGCAAGGTGACCTATAAAATCCAAGTTCCATCTATGTAACCTAGATAGTCCAAGGGCCCGCTAGTTAACCTACATAGTCCAAGTGCCCGCTAGGTAAACTAGATATCCAAATTCCCGCTAAGGAACCTACATAGTCCAAGTGCACGCTAGTTAACCCAGATAGTCCAAGTGCCCGCTAGTTAACCTAGATAGTCCAAGTGCCGCTAGGTAACCTATATAGTGCAAGTGTCCCCTAGTTAACCTACATAGTCCAAGTGCCCGCTAGTTAACATAGATAGTCCAAGTGCCCGCTAGGGAACGTACATAGTCCAAGTGCCCGTTAGGTAACCTAGATAGTGCAAGTGCCCGGTAGTTAACCTACATAGCCCAAGTGCCCGCTAGGTTACCTAGATAGTCCAAGGGCGCGCTAGTTAACCTACATAGTCCAAGTGCCCGTTAGTTAACTTACATAGTTCAAGTGTCCGTAAGGAACATATATAGTCCAAGTGCCCGCTAGGGAACATACAGAGTCTAAGTGCCCACTAGGGAACCTACGTAGTCCAAGTGCCCGCTAGGGAATCTACATAGTCCAAGGGCCCGCTAGTTAACGTAGATAGTCCAAGTGCCGCTAGTTAATCTACATAGTTCAAGGGACCGCTAGTTAACCTACATAGTCCAAGTACCGGCTAGTTAACCTAGATCGTCCAAGTGTCCGCTAGTTAACCTACATAGTACAAGTGCCCGCTAGGGAACCTACATAGTCCAAGTGCCTGCTAGGGAACCTACATAGTCCAAGTGCCCGCTCTGGAACATACATAGTCCAAGGGACCGCCAGGGAATCTACATAGTCCAAGGGCCCGCTAGTTAACGAAGATACTCCAAGTGCCTCTAGTTAATCTACATAGTTTAAGGGCCCGCAAGTTAACCTACATAGTCCAAGTATCCGCTAGTCAACCTAGATCGTCCAAGTGACCGCTAGTTAACCTACATAGTCCAAGGGCCCGCTAGTTAACCTACATCGTCCAAGGGCCCGCTAGTTAACCTACGTAGTCCAAGTGCCCCCTAGTTAACCTACATACTCCAAGTGCCCGCTAGGTAATCAAGACAGTTCAAGTGAGCACTAGGTTACCTACATAGTCCAAGTGCCCGTTCGTTTACCTACATAATCCAAGTGTCCTCTACGTAACCAATATAGTCCAAATGCCCGCTAGGGACCCTAATAGTCCAAATGTCCGCTAGTTAACCTAGATAGTCCAAGTGCTCACTACTTAACATAGATAGTCCAAGTGCCCACTAGTTAACCTAGATAGACCAAGTGCCCGCTAGGGAACCTATCTAGTCCAAGTGCCCGATAGGGAACCTACATAGTCCAAGTGCCCGCTAGATAACATAGATAGTCCAAGTACCCGCTAGGAAACGTACATAGTCCAAGTGCCCGCTAGGGAACGTACATAGTCCAAGTGCCCGCTAGGTAACCTAGATAGTCCAAGTGCCCGCTAGTAAACCTAGATAGTATAAGGGCCCGCTAGTTAACCTAGATAGTCCAAGTGCCCGCTAGTTAACCTAGATCGTCTAAGTGCCCGCTAGTTAACCTTGATAATCCAAGTGCCCGCTAGTTAACCTTGATAATCCAAGTGCCCGCTAGTTAACCTACATAGTACAAGGGCCTTCTAGTTAACCTTAAATAGTCCAAGTGCCCGCTAGGGGACGTACATAGTCCAAGTGCCCGCTAGGTAACCTAGATAGTCCAAGTGCCCGCCAAGGTATGTACATAGTTCAAGTGCCCGCTTGGTAACCTAGATTGTCCAAGTGTCCGCTAGTTAAACTACATAGTACAAGTGCCCGCTAGGTATCTTAGATAGTCCAAGGTCCTGCTAGTTAACCTACATAGTCCAATGCCCAATAGGGAACCTACATAGTCCAAGTGCCCGCTGAGGAACCTACATAGTCCAAGTGCCCGATAGGGAACCTATATATTCCAAGTGCCCGTTAGGGAATTTATATAGTCCAAGTGCCCGCTAGGGAACCTACATACTCAAAATGCCCACTAGGGAACCTGCATTGTACAAGTACCCGCTAATTAACTTAGATAGTCCACGTGCCCTCTAGTTAACCTAGATAGTCCAAGTGCCCGATATTTAACCTACATAGTCCAAGAGCCTGATAGGGAACCTACATAGTCCAAGTGCCCGCAGAGGAACCTACATAGTCCAAGTGCCCGTTAGGGAACCTAGATAGTCCAAGTGCCCGTAGGGAACCTAGATAGTCCAAGTGCCCGCTAGGGAACCTACATAGTAAAAGTGCCCGCTAGGGAACCTGCTTTGTGCAAGTGCCCGCTAGTTAACATAGATAGTCCAAGTGCCCGCTAGTTAACCTAGATAGTCCAAGTGCCCGATAGTTAACCTACATAGTCCAAGGTCAGCTAGTTAACCTAGATAGTCCAAGTTCCCGCTAGTTAACCTACATAGTCCAAGTGCCTGCTAGTTAACCTACATAGTCCAAGGGCCCGCTAGTTAACCTAGATATTCCAAGTGCCCGCTAGTTAACCTAGATCGTCCAAATGTATGCTAGTTAACCTACATAGTCCAAGTTCCCGTTAGGTAACCTAGATAGTACAATTGCCCGCAAGGTAACCTACATAGTCCAAGTGCCTGCTAGGTAACCTAGATATTCCAAGTTCCTGTTAGCTAACCTAGATAATACAAGTGCCCGCTAGGTAACCTACATAGTCCTAGTTCCATTTCGTTAACGTAGATAGTCCAAGTGCCCGTTCGTTAACCTAGATAGTCCAAGTGCCCGCTAGGTAACCTAGACAGTCCAAGTGCCTGCTAGGTAACCTACATAGTCCAAATGCCCGTTCGTTAACCTACATAGTCCAAGGGCCCACTATTTAACTTAGATCGTCCATGTGCCTCGGTTAACCTACATAGTCCAAGTGCCCGCAAGGTGACCTATAAAATCCAAGTTCCATCTATGTAACCTAGATAGTCCAAGGGCCCGCTAGTTAACCTACATAGTCCAAGTGCCCGCTAGGTAAACTAGATATCCAAATTCCCGCTAAGGAACCTACATAGTCCAAGTGCACGCTAGTTAACCCAGATAGTCCAAGTGCCCGCTAGTTAACCTAGATAGTCCAAGTGCCGCTAGGTAACCTATATAGTGCAAGTGTCCCCTAGTTAACCTACATAGTCCAAGTGCCCGCTAGTTAACATAGATAGTCCAAGTGCCCGCTAGGGAACGTACATAGTCCAAGTGCCCGTTAGGTAACCTAGATAGTGCAAGTGCCCGGTAGTTAACCTACATAGCCCAAGTGCCCGCTAGGTTACCTAGATAGTCCAAGGGCGCGCTAGTTAACCTACATAGTCCAAGTGCCCGTTAGTTAACTTACATAGTTCAAGTGTCCGTAAGGAACATATATAGTCCAAGTGCCCGCTAGGGAACATACAGAGTCTAAGTGCCCGCTAGGGAACCTACGTAGTCCAAGTGCCCGCTAGGGAATCTACATAGTCCAAGTGCCGCTAGTTAATCTACATAGTTCAAGGGACCGCTAGTTAACCTACATAGTCCAAGTACCGGCTAGTTAACCTAGATCGTCCAAGTGTCCGCTAGTTAACCTACATAGTACAAGTGCCCGCTAGGGAACCTACATAGTCCAAGTGCCTGCTAGGGAACCTACATAGTCCAAGTGCCCGCTCTGGAACATACATAGTCCAAGTGCCCGCCAGGGAATCTACATAGTCCAAGGGCCCGCTAGTTAACGAAGATACTCCAAGTGCCTCTAGTTAATCTACATAGTTTAAGGGCCCGCAAGTTAACCTACATAGTCCAAGTATCCGCTAGTCAACCTAGATCGTCCAAGTGACCGGTAGTTAACTTACATAGTCCAAGGGCCCGCTAGTTAACCTACATAGTCCAAGGGCCCACTAGTTAACCTACATCGTCCAAGGGCCCGCTAGTTAACCTACGTAGTCCAAGTGCCCCCTAGTTAACCTACATACTCCAAGTGCCCGCTAGGTAACCTAGACAGTTCAAGTGAGCACTAGGTTACCGACATAGTCCAAGTGCCCGTTCGTTTACCTACATAATCCAAGTGCCCGCTAGGTAACCAATATAGTCCAAATGCCCGCTAGGGACCCTAATAGTCCAAATGTCCGCTAGTTAACCTAGATAGTCCAAGTGCTCGCTACTTAACATAGATAGTCCAAGTGCCCACTAGTTAACCTAGATAGACCAAGTGCCCGCTAGGGAACCTATCTAGTCCAAGTGCCCGATAGGGAACCTACATAGTCCAAGTGCCCGCTAGATAACATAGATAGTCCAAGTACCCGCTAGGAAACGTACATAGTCCAAGTGCCCGCTAGGGAACGTACATAGTCCAAGTGCCCGCTAGGTAACCTAGATAGTCCAAGTGCCCGCTAGTAAACCTAGATAGTATAAGGGCCCGCTAGTTAACCTAGATAGTCCAAGTGCCCGCTAGTTAACCTAGATCGTCTAAGTGCCCGCTAGTTCACCTTGATAATCCAAGTGCCCGCTAGTTAACCTACATAGTCCAAGGGCCTTCTAGTTAACCTAAATAGTCCAAGTGCCCTCTAGGGGACGTACATAGTCCAAGTGCCCGCTAGGTAAACTAGATATCCAAATTCTCGCTAAGGAACCTACATAGTCCAAGTGCACTCTAGTTAACCCAGATATTCCAAGTGCCCGCTAGTTAACCTAGATAGTCCAAGTGCCACTAGGTAACCTATATAGAGCAAGTGTCCCCTAGTTAACCTACACAGTACAAGTGCCCGCTAGGGAACCTACATAGTCCAAGTGCCTGCTAGGGAACCTACATAGTCCAAGTGCCCGCTCTGGAACATACATAGTCCAAGTGCCCGCTAGGGAATCTACATAGTCCCAGGGCCCGCTAGTTAACGTAGATAGTCCAAGT